>NW_019944321.1:47873-77347 GCF_002910315.2 Salvelinus sp. IW2-2015 | reverse complement strand
GTAGTGATTCATTTACATATGTCCCTCGTTTTCAAGGAGTCCTGTCACGTAACTAAACTCTCATTTTAAACTGCTTAAGGTATTTAAAAAATATATATATATAATTCAAAGGAAACATTGAACATCAAATAGTCAAATCATAGTGTGAAATCATCTTATCTGCTTTCTACTCCTTTTTGGCCATTTTCTGGAGTTTGTGGTGGGAAACTGATGGGTCGAGCATAACATGTTACCCATAGATAGACAGGCTAGAAATTCAGAAATTGCCCCTCCCTCGTGTTGCGCACAACAAGGCTTCAATTACCCCTGTCACGAGGGGATTTATATGGCTGATTTAAGAAGACATTGTCAACCCTTCGTTCAACCCTGTTACTTTATTTGGCACTAATAGGCAGTTACTATAGTATTTTTTTGTAATGAACCTCGAGATGGGAGAACATTTTTTGTTGTTGTTCTAATACTGAGTTAATGACAGATTAGGCCAGGCTAAATGACTATAACAATATTCCATTAATTCACCGCTCTTCTCGCCACGGGCCATAATTATCATCCAATGAATGGATCGTTAAGGGGTTTTTTTACGAAGAAAGGAACATATTCATCCGTTGTTCTACACCTGAAGGACAAAGTAGCAATGCAACGTTAAACACACTGTATTATACAAGGTTGGTTTATGAGCTTACGATGAACTAAAGTACTGTCACCTATAGGGAAAGGACAGAAAGAAGGAGAGTCACCAGTCGAGACAATAATCTGTTGGATATGCCCGTCTGTCATTTCCCTCTGTCATCCCTCTGTCATTCAGGCCAGTCCTTGTTGAGTTGTAAAAGTATGTACTGCTGACTACAGCCTCTCTATCATTGTGATGAAAGAAAAACAACACACGTTATGACTGCTGCATGTGTCGCTGTACGAGCCACGTTGTTCAGACAACCACAGTGATGACTGCTGCATCGTGTCGCTGTACGAGCCACGTTGTTCAGACAACCACAGTGATGACTGCTGCATTCGTGTCGACGTACGAGCCACGTTGTTCAGACAACCACATGATGACTGCTGCATCGTGTCGGCTGTACGAGCCACGTTGTTCAGACAACCACAGTGATGACTGCTGCATCGTGTTGCTGTACGGCCACGTTGTTCAGACAACCACAGTGATGACTGCTGCATCGTGTTGCTGTACGGGCCACGTTGTTCAGACAACCACAGTGATGACTGCCTGCATCGTGTTGCTGTACGAGCACGTTGTTCAGACAACCACAGTGATTATTGCTGCATCGTGTCGCTGTACGAGCCACGTTGTTCAGACAACCACAGTGATGACTGCTGCCATCGTGTCGCTGTACGCAGAACCACGTTGTTCAGACACAACCACCAGTGTTGACTGCTGCATCGTGTTGCTGTACGAGCCACGTTGTTCAACAACCACCCCAGTCTATGATGCGTGATCATGTTGCTGAGCGAGCCACGTTGTTCAGACCAACCACAGTTCATGATTGCTCTCATCGGTGGTGCTGTACGAGCCATGTTGTTCAGACAACCACAGTGGTTAAACAGGCTACACCACCACATCTTGTTAATACAACAATCAATACAACAATCCCTCACTGGTCCAAGCTAGAAATCATCCTCTTAGTGTTTGAATATTGATAGTTTTTGTCTCTAAGATTTATTCATCGTGATCATTTCTTTTATTTGATCCCAGCGTCTGTGTTTTTGTTCTAAGCTCACAGAGCCCTCGAAGCGCTTGAGATGGAATCAACGTTCCTCTCCGAAAGGCAAACTGCTGTGAAATGACTGAGTCTGTGTTCCAAATGGCAACCTTCCCTATATAGTGCACTAGTTGTAACCCCTTTGGCGACAAAGCCTTAACACCACAGTCTATTGAATACAGAGAAAAAATCACATCTGCCAGCTTGATTCACGACCATAGAAGACAATCCAATCAAGAGTTGCTATTTTAGTATGAAAACGGAGATCAGTGGAGTTCAAGCAGAGCTTAAGCAGCTGAGAAACCATAGAAGAAGAACAAGCAGTCTCCATGTTTAATATCAAATATTAATATTCATAGATATTAATATTCCCCAGCTGCGGTAGGAGTTAACACTTAGGATAATTGAACAGAATACCTATAGAAGCTGCGGTTGGGGAGAAACAAGAAATGTAACTACTGTCACAGGAGGCTGAGCAACATGCAAGAGAGGAGAGGGGATAGAGAAGAGGGGAAAGAGAAGCAGACACGAAGAGAGACAGAGAGAGAGAGAAAGAGAGACAAAGAGACGCAGAGACAGAGCAGAACAGAGAGGAGAAGACAGACAAGACAGACAGACGACACAACAAGACAACAGACACAGAGGAGAGCAAATGAGAGAGAGAAGACAATGAGGAGAAGAGACGAGAGAGAGAGAGAGAAAGAGAGAAGGAGAGAGAGGAGAGAGAGAGAGCATAATTAAATTACACACAGTGGACGCGATAAGACAGAGAGTACTCCAGAGTAAAACAAACAAACCTAGCCCCCCAGCAATAAACTAATTGCGCCCATAATACTGAGAGCGTGAACAGAGAGGTCAGAGACACTGTGCCCCATCCGATGATACCCCCGGACAGGCCAAACACAGGAGGATATGACCCCACCCAACTGGCCAAAGCACAGCCCCACACCCACTAGGCGGATATGCTTTCAACCACCAAACCGTTACCATCCTGAGACAAGCCCGAGTATAGCCCCACAAGATCTCCGCCACGCACAACCAAGGGGGGCGCCAACCCAGACATGAAATCACGTCAGCTGACCAACCCACTCAAGTGACCCACCCCTCCTAGGACGCATGGAAGAGCACAGAAGGCCATTGACTCAGCCCCGTAATAGGTAAGGCAGAGACATCCCAGTGGAAAGAGGGAACCGCCAGCAAACAGGCAAGGCGTTCTTGCTCCAATGCCTTTCTGTTCCCTCACACTCTCTGGCCCAGGACTTACCACTCAATCATAGGACCTATTCGAAGAAGATAGTCTTCAAATAAAACTAAAGTGAGACCGCAGCTGCATCTCTCCACATGGCAGCAGACCATTCCATAAATGGAGATACTATAGGAGAAAGCCCTGCCTGCAGCTGTTTGCTTAGAATCTAGGACAATAAGAGAGCCTGCGTCCTTGTGACCGTAGCACTTGTAGGATATGTACGGCAGGACCAAATCGGAAAGGATAGGTAGAGCAAGCCATGTAATGCTTTTGAGGCTAGCAGTAAACCTGAAATCAGCCCTTGCCTACACAGGAAGCCAGTGTAAGAGCTAGCACTGGAGTAATATGAGTCACATTTTTGGTGTCTAGTCAAGTTCTAGCTGCCGGTTTACGCCACTGAAGTTTATTTAGGCTTTATCCATAGCTTAGAGTAGAGCATCTCATAGTCTAATCTAAGAAAGTGACAAAAGCATGGATACGATGTTTTCTGCATCATTTTGCTGACAGAAAGTTTCTGATTTTTGCAATGTTAACTAGATGAAAAAAGCTTGTCCTTGAAACAGGTCTGATCTGTCGTTCAAAAGAGATATCAGCGTCCAGATAACTGCTTGAGGTCCTTCACAGTTTTATATGACGACTGTACAACCATCAAATTAATTTCAAGACTCAACAGAAGAATCTCTTTGTTCTTGGACCTAAACAAGCATCTCTGTTTTGTACTCTCTCTTGGATGAAAGAAGTCATAATCTTCAGAAGTGACAGGGTTGACGAAGGGACATGTCAAAATGAGGAATTTTGGCACTTTAGCAAGACCAGATTTATTGAATTCTCCACGTGGTCTATATTAAAGGGCACTTCATTTTATACTACAGGCTTTTAAAATTCAATATTGGTGCACAACTTCTACTGAAAATATCAAAGGGACATAAAAGGCAMCCATTTTGTGGAACGACCCAATTATAACGGATGACATYGGCTTGAAACAAAACAAATCAATTGAATTTATAGATGTAATGTGTATCAATGTGATTCATCTCTGTCTCCCGTTGCTTAGAGAAAGTAACCCAGCAACACTAACTCTTTGGCCTTATCTGTGGTCATTTCAGATGCTCTCCACCCCGTTAGGTCAGAGTTCAGCTCACACCATGAGAACAAGTCTATCCTAATTGGCTCAGCCACATTCAAGTCTTCAGAGTGCTGTGTTGTCATTATGGAACCCATGGATCCTAACCCCTGGACACAGAAAGACAACCGGGCTGTCACTCTCTATGACCGTCTGAGGTTCACCGGATAGAAGACTGATAGAAGACTGATAGAAGACTGTTAGAAGACTGATAGAAGACTGATAGAAGACTGATAGAAGACTGTTAGAAGACTGTTGAGCCGTATAGCAATGACAGAGAGAGAATAATAATAACTTCCTTGGCGTGGGCTTCGTCTGTGTCCTCATCAGTTCTTTCATGCCCTTTTCACACTACTGAGTCAAGCCGAGCTGAACTCTGCGCTGTCCAGGTCACGAAGCCACCATAGTTCATATTATATTAGGATCCACATTAGCTGTTGCCAAGGCAGCAGCTACTCTTCCTGGGGTCCAAACTGAAATAAAACATTACATCATACAAAAACATTGTGCATCATACACATTTACATTGCTCCATTATTACATTACAATTTTACATGACATTACTAAAATAATGTGTGTGTTTGTGTCTCTTCACAGTCTGCGTTGTGCTGTTAGGTGTTGTTTTATCTGATTTTTAAATCTGTTTTTATTGCTCGCTTGTGTTACCTGAGGTGTCAGAGAGTACCATGTAGTCATGGCTCTACACAGTACTGTCCCAGGCTCTGTTGTGGACTTAGTGACCGTGAAGAGGCCACTGGTCTTGTGGGGTATTTATGGGTATCTGAGCTGTGTGTTAACCGATTGAACAGACAGTTTGCTACTTTCAATATGTCAATACCTCTCACAAAGACCCGTAGTGATTCCGTCAATCTCTCGCTAATGTTATCTCTCCTCTACTTTGAGTCAGGAGAGACTGACATGGCATGTTCCTAATGTTATCTCTCCATCTTACTGTGAGTCAGGAGGCTGACATGCCATGTCGCAATGTTATCGTCTCCATCTACTTTGAGTCAGGAGAGACTGACATGGCATGTTGCTAATGTTATTCTCCTTACTTTGAGGTCGGGAGAGATGCATGCATGTTCCTAATGTTTATTGTCTTTATCTTTGAGTCAGGAGGAGAGACATGCATGTTCTAATGTATCTCCTCCTTACTTTGAGTCAGGAGAACTGAGCATTGTTCCTAATGTTATCTCTCTCTACTTTGAGTCAGGAGAGCTGACTGCATGTTGCTTAATTTTCTCTCTCTACTTTGAGCAGGAGAGACTCTGACTGCATGTCCGTTAATGTTATCTCTCTCTACTTTGAGCAGAGAAACTGACATGCATGTGTACTAATGTTAGCTCTTCCTGCTACTTTGAGTCAGGAGAGGACTGACATGCATGTTGCTAATGTTATCTCTCTCTATTTTGAGTTCAGAGACTGACATGCATGTTTATGCTATGTTGATCTCTCCTCTACTTTGATCAGGAGAGACTGACATGCATGTTGTTAAAGTTATCTCCCTCTACTTTGAGCCAGGAAGATGACACTGCATGTGCTAATGTTATCTCTCCTCTACTTTGAGTCAGGAGAGACTGACATGCATGTTGCTAAATGTTATCTCTCCTCTACTTTGTCAAGAGACTGACATGCATGGTTAATGTTATCTCTTCCTCTACTTTGAGTCAGGAGAGACTGCATGCATTGTGGCTAATGTTTATCTCTCTTCTACTTTGAGTCAGGAGAGACTGACATGCATGTTGCTAATGTATCTCTCCTCTACTTTGAGTCAGGAGAGACTGACATGCATGTGCTAATTTATCTCTCTCTACTTTGAGTCAGGAGAGACTAACATGCATGTGCGAATTTATCTCTCCTCTTACTTTGAGTCGGAGAGACTAACATGCATGGCTAATGTTATCTTCCTCTACTTTGAGTCAGGAAGACTGACATGCATGTTGCTAATGTTACTCTCCTCTACTTGAGTCAGGAGAGAACTGACTATGCATGTTGCTTAATGTTATCTCTCCTCTACTTTGAGTCAGGAAGACGTGACATGCATGTTGCTAATGTTATCTCTCCTCTACTTTGACTCAGGAGAGACTGACAGTGCATGTTGCTAATGTTATACTCAATCATCTACTTTGAGTCAGGAGAGACTGACATGCATGTTGCTAATTTATCTCTCCTCCTTACTTTAGTCAGAGAGACTGACTGGCATGTTGCTAATTTATCTCTCCTCTACTTTTGAGTCAGAGAGACTGACATGCATGTTGCTAATGTTATCTTCCTCTACTTTGAGTCGAGGAGAGACTAACATGCATGTTGGCTAATGTATCTCTTTCTACTTTGAGTCAGGAGAGACTGACATTGCATTGTTGCTAATGTTATCTCTCCTCTACTTTGAGTCAGGAAGACTGACATGCATGTTGCCTAATTGTTATCGTCTCATTCTACTGGAGTGACATGCAGGTTCTTCTATTAGCAGAGGACTGACAGCATGTTGCTCAATGTTATCTTCCTTCTACTTTGAGTCAGGAGAGACTGAACATGCATTTGCTAATGTTATCTTCCTCTATTTGATCAGGAGAGACTAACATGCATGTTTCTTCAATGTTATCTCTCCTCTACTTTGAGTCAGGAGAGACTAACTGGCATGTGTGCTAGATGTTTATCGATCTCCTCAATAACTTTGGAGTCAGAGAGACTGACATTGCATGTTGCTAAGTTATCTAATCGTCTATCCTCTTACTCATGACCACTTTGGTCAGAGGACTGACTATGCATGTGCCTACTGTAATGTTATTTCTCCTTACTGTTGAGTCAGGAGGACGAACATTGCCATGTTTGCTAATGGTTATCTCTACTCCTCTACAGCTTTGAGCCAGGAGAAGGTGACTGACGGCATCTATGTTGCTCTTAATGCATTCATCTCCACTATCTACTTTGAGTCCAGGAGAGATTGACATGATGGCCATGAATGCTTAATTATTTTTCTTCTCCTCCTACTTTTGGTCGGAAGAACTGACAGCAATGTTTGCTTTAATGTTATCGTCTCCTCGTACTTTGAGTCCAGGAGAGCTGACCATGCATGTTGCTTAATTGTTATCTCTCTCTAAAACTAACTTTGAGTCAGGAGAGACTGACATGCATGTCGCTAAGTTAGCTCTCCTCTATTTGATCAGGAAGAGACTGACATGCATGTCGCAATGTTATCTCTCCTCTACTCTTGAGTCAGGAAGAGACGGACATGCGCATGTTTGCTAATGTTATCTCCCTCTACTGTTGAAGGGCCAGAACGTGCTCTGTTTATGACCAGAAACTGTAATTTGCCTATAAGTTCTCATTTAGTAGTGTCTGTAACGGTGCTTGAAAGGACATTTTAAGAAAATATCAGAGGCAGCACAGTGGTGTTGGGTCGGACAATAGTATTGAAAATGAGTGGGCAGTTCCACGGAGGCCTCATACAAGCAGAGCCTCCCGTCACAGCATCCACTTAAACAACGTTTTTTCAGCTGCATGTGAACACTCACTTTGCTCTACTGTTCGCGTCAGAGGTTCAAAAGAGAAGCAGATTAAAGAGAACCACGGACCAGGGGTTCTCAGTGTCTGATGTGATCCACGCTAGTCTAGCTACGAAGTTCAATCAACTGTTGGGAATTGGTTTGAATGTGAAGATCGGGGTAAGAAGGAGACAGAAGAGAAAGGGTGTGAAGAGTCAAATCTTCCATTTTCAACCCAAAGATACCAATGTGAGGGCCTCAGGTAGCTAACCATCGAGAAGCTGGAGTAAGTGTTAATAATGACACTGTAACAGCCAGGTCCTCTGAGTGATTCCGTAAAAGCTTGTCATCTGTTTCCATTTTTCCTTGGTAACTGATAGTGTAAATATGTACCGGTTCTATTTAAAGCAATACGGCACGAGGGGTGTGGTATACTGGCCAATATAGCACGGCTAAAGCGGCGTTCTTGCACGGAGGTGGAGTTGCCCGAGGTGCCTTATTCTATTATAAACTGGTGACCAATTGTAATTTAGGAGGCGAGTAAAAATAAATGGTATTTCAGTACCCATGGTATACGGCTAATTAATAAAAAACCCCCCAACGGGGGGGTGCTGTCAGCCAAATCAAGCATTCAGAGCTCGAGCCAGCCAGTTTATAAAACAGAATATAAATATAATATAGATATTACCATCAAGTAATTCATTAGAACAAACCTATTTCTCCTATACCCCAATGCTGGTCCATTTTTACAGAAACATTACCTCAGTAAGTACTGTGTCTTCCTCTCCTGCCTCTCTCTCTCACACACACTCTGTCTCTCTCTCTGTCTTTCTCTCTCTCACTCTCTCCTGCCTCTCTCTTTCTCCCGCCTCTCTCTTTCTCCTGCCTCTCTCTCACACCTGCTTTTCTCTCTGTCTCTCTCAATTCAGTTTCAATTTTAGTGCTTTATTGACATGGGAAACATATGTTTACATTGCCAAAGCAAGTTAAATATATAATAAACAAAAGTTAAATAAACAATACAAAATTAACAGTAAACATTACACATTACATGTTCCAAAATAATCAAGGCATTTCAAATGTCATATTATGTCTATATACAGTGTTGTTAAAGTACATGTGTCCTATAGACCTGAGGCTTCATCTACAGACCACGGTTCTTTGTTCCAGACTGTATCGCAGCGGTCTAAGACACTGAGGCTTCGACTACAGACCAAGGTTCTGTTCCAGACTGTATCGCAGCGGTCTAAGACACTGAGGCTTCACTACAGACCACGGTTCTGTTCGAGACTGTATCGGCACGTCTAAGACACTGAGGCTTCACTAAACGACCACGGTTCATGTTCCAGACTGTAATCGAGCGGTCTAATAGACACTGATGGCTTCACTACAGACCACGGTTCTGTTCAGACTGTATGCGCAGCGGTCTAAGACACTGAGGGTTTACTTACAGACCACGGTTCTGTTCCAGACTGTTATCGCAGCGGTCTAAGACACTGTTAGGCTTCACTACAAACCACGGTTCTTTCCATGACTGTATCGTCAGCGGGTCTAAGACACTGAGCGTTTCACTACAGACCACCGGTTCTGTTCTAGACTGTATCGCAGCGGTCTAAGACACTGAGGCTTCACTACAGACCACGGTTCTGTTCCAGATCTGTATCGCAGCCGGTCTACAGGCACTGCATCTTCCAGCTGCAGAGGTTTCACTAGCAGACCATGGTCGATCAGGG
Organism: Salvelinus sp. IW2-2015; assembly: GCF_002910315.2. Classification (NCBI taxonomy): domain Eukaryota; kingdom Metazoa; phylum Chordata; class Actinopteri; order Salmoniformes; family Salmonidae; genus Salvelinus; species Salvelinus sp. IW2-2015. The sequence goes on along the minus strand of NW_019944321.1, from coordinate 68,048 downwards.
ACTGTTATCAACTGGCCTTGTTAGGGTCCGATAGCGGTGGCACCCATTTTGGCCCCACGCGTTGTTCCGGGTTAGGGTTTGGGCGGGTAGGCTGTCATTGTAAATAATAATTTGTTCTTAACTGACTTGCCAAGTTAATAAAGTTAAAATAATAATAAAGGTTTGTATTTTACAATGTGTTTGTTCTTCACTGGTTGCCCTTTTCTTGTGGCACAGGTCAAAATCTTGCTGCTGTGATGGCATGCTGTTATCTCTCCGTAGCACAGCATTAGTAAGTCAGTCTGATTAGCGTGACAGTCAGGCAGAGGAAATGTGGAATATAGGCACACAGTATTATTAATGATTCTCCCCAATTGCACCACAAGATAATTGAATACATTGGTCTGTGGATCAGGATCTGTCACAGTCCAGAAGCACACACCGTAGCCAACCATTTACACAGTCCAGAAGCACACCCTAGCCAACCATTTACACAGTCCAGAAGCAACACCTAGCAACATTTAGCACAGGCTAGTATATTGAACTGCTTCATTGAAATCCTTCTGCTGTAAGTAGATAGGGCCAAATGAATCAGGTGAGAATTTCCAAATCCAATCTCCTTCAAATTACATTTGAAATTGAGAAATATTGAAATAAATACAAATTCATCCAAATGCAACAACACAAACATGAAGCGTTTAAATGTCAATCTGATAACTTGTGAAGCATTCTCTAAATGGAAGCATCGTGAAGAATAATGAGGTTGAGAGCGTCGGGCTCAGCCGTTCTTTCTCCCAATCCTCAAGCTCTCATAGAAAGACCGTTTCTATCTAATCTAACCAACATCCACTCCAAGGTGACTGACTGAATGACTCCTCTGTTGCTGACGTTCRCCCCTTCCGGCTCCAATATCCCTGTCAGAATCAGCTGAAGGATGCTGTGACCTGTAGAATCTCTTTGAAGGAGAGCAACCGCATCAGAAAACCACTGACCTGGTGTTGGACAGCCTGTGTCCTCACAGTACAATGCATCACAAGACAGAGTTCAGACTCTGAGCAGTGAAGTGAATAAGCATGGCGTTCAGAGCTGGGCGGTGAGTGTCTGTAGCACTACAGAGYAASAACGTTGCTCTATTTCAACCGTCAGTGTTCAGTCAACAAAAGATTCAACGCACCTCTTTTGAAGCCTTTTACTTGATGCTCTTTCTGTCACGACTTGACTGGGACTTCTGGGTCGTCGCTCATCTATCATTCTGTAGYTTGTGTCAGAAAGGCTTGGTGTTGACTCTCTGTGTATTTATATCCATGTGCASTATGTATCGTCTACAGTATAACTCCCTTAGAACAAATAACTGACTTGCATTGATTTTTACCTACATGAATACAAGAAGCATACAGAAGAGGTTACTTCCTGGCCTCCTGATCGTGAAAGCCATACTATTTTCCTCATGTGTTACTGAAAACCAAACACACACAACCAGCACTGATTCTCAAAGCCTTCTATTCTTCCATATGATGTACGTGTGCTCATCTTTCAGGTGATGTGAGACGCAGCTGCTGCGTTTCAGCTGCATAATGAAACAGCTTCCTGGTGTAACAGTGACAGCAGAGATGATAGGGTCATGATATTACTCTGACACGCATGTCAACTTCCATGTTTCAAACGTGACGACAACGGGATACATGCCAGTGCTTTTTGATAGCCAGTGACTGGTGGCAGCTGGTGTGGTCTGCGCATCAGGGCTTGATAACTAGAGCTGGTGGAGTTTGCCCCAAAATGGCTGATAGACCTCTCGTAGCAACGTTATGGATGAAGTAGATGCTGAATGAGATATGGGACTATGCTGATTGGAATATTATGACGTGTAACCAGGAAATACATCCAACCAACCACGATACAATCATTTGTTTCATAAAGATAAACAATAATTTATTAACATTTCCTTTGCAAATATCACAATTAGCACACATTGACCTGCCTATGAAGTTACCAACTACCGATTACTTGAAATAAGACGATAAACACTGAGCAAAGATAGAAGAACAGTGTACAATGAAAAYCYTCCGTTTGAAGCACCACCAAATGCTAGAAAGGACTGTTAGGTGAAGTATAATACGTTAGAGACAATATCATGTGTTATTTTTGACAATACAAAGAGATCTTCAGACAGGTCCGAAAATATGCAGAATACACTAATACATGTACAATAATTCAAAATGAGCAATAAAAAATAATAAATATGTTTTGTATTTATAAATTACATTTAATGTATTCATGGAGCAATCAAATCACTTCAATTAATTATTTAATCAGTAAGCAATCCACTGTTTTCATTAGTGATACTGATTTACCATTGATGAGAAACATTGAGATCAATCCACTGTTTTCATTAGTGATACTGATTTACCATTGATGAGAAACATTGAGATCACTTTTGCAATGAGATGTTGGGGCAAAACTGTTGACTAGTGAACCTTTCCTTCAACATTGCTTTAAACGGAGAAACTGAAAGCCTCTGAGACACCACTGAATTATTGACATTCTCTGGACTTTTGAATTTTCCAAGAGAACTCTGAGTTGACATTTTCAGAAATGATGAAAGCTCCTTCAGAGATTTCGTGGTGTCCAGCTTGGCATATTGAATGGGTCTGAGAGGGTTGTGCAGTTATATGGTCGATCCTCAGTAAAAGACAAGGAAGATTCTGCACACGAGTCAAGTGTCTGTTCTCAGGTGTATGGAACCTTTCTGACCACTACAGTTAACCACTGCCATGCTGGATAAACAATGCAAACATGACAACGTACAACGATGTCGTTGACTTCCATGATGATGTGGTTTACAGAGAATTCTGATTATCATAGAAACATGTTTGATGACAGCATAAATGAGACACMGCAGAAAACATATCACAGTACATCGACAACCAGTGTAAAAACAATCATTTTACAAAACGTTATTGAGTTTACAAAGTGTGAAAAATATAGGATTTTCCCCATTATAAAAAATGCCACATTGAACGAGGCAAGTAAGGTCATACCGCATGGACGCGATGAGAGAGAGAGAGAGATGGGGCAAGGTTGTCCCTAGACACTGCTCTGAGGTCAGTTTTGCATTATCGTCCAAATGGTTAACGCCCGACCCGGGTAGTTTTAAATGATCCTAGATCTGTGTGTACAGGGTAACTTCTACCCGGAGCTGTGGTCCTATACTGTAGTAACAGACAGGAAGGCATTGTGTACTGGTTTAGTCCCCTGGTCCTCAGGTGCTCTGGCCCCGTGACTCATTAGTTCCTGGATGGTCATCCAGTTATCCAGGATCTTCTTGTTGCGTTTCTTCATCATCTTCTTGTGGCTGAGTTCCAGGATGTTGACCTCTTTACGGCCCTCGGCCCCGCTCCCAGGGCCCTCTCTGAGACACTCTAGCCGGTTCCTCTGCATGTACTCCCTCCTCCTCCTCTGCTCCCTGGCTCTGGCCAACTGCTGCTTCCTCTCCTCTTTACTCCAGTACCGCCCCATCTTCATCTCTGACATAGCGTCGTCATCCGTGGTCATCCCTCCACTACGCTCCTCCCTGATCCTCAGKGCCCGTTCTCGTAGAATRCGGTCCCTCGCTGGTCGCCGGGCTACATACTTCGTCCCGTCGGCTCGAACTTTGACCTTCCACTCGAGGCGTTGTTCCCCTGGGCGGGTGGAGCGGTCCCGGCAGACGCTGAGGAGGCTGAGCTGGGACTGGGAGTAGGTCTCCAGACTGGAGGTCTGCTGGAGGAGCTGCTGCATGTAGCTCTGAAGGTGTCTGGCGTGGGCTGGAGAGGTGCCCTGCCCCTGCTGGGGGGCTGTGTGGTAAGGGGACGGGTAGGGAGGGACCCTGCGTGGCCCCCGGTGGCTCCTGGTGCGGTCGCAGCGCTCGTCGTCTGCAGGCAGGGCTGGGTCTGACTCGGAGGGGGAAGGGTTGGACTGGTCGGGGCTGCTGGAGATGACCGTGGTTCCAGGGCTGGGGTTGGGATCCTGTCGGCTGTGCGTGGGGGTCCCGGTCGAGGTCTCACTCAGGAGCTCTCTGAAAAGAAGATTAGAAACATACATTATTATCCATTTTCTATATTAGAAACGTCAGACCCAGGAACCGGCAACCCCCCGGCTGCTGGCCCATCTTCCTGATCTCAAGGCTAAAAAGGGCTTAATAAAACCCATTTGATTGATTGTCTACATACCTGTCTGGGATGGGGATGGAGATGGACTGGCCGGAGGCTGCCATGGTGCTCCGGAGGTTCTTCTGGTTGGTGAGGCRGATGCGTCTCTGTAGAGAGTGGTCCGGGGATCTCTCCATGCCTAGAGGAGTGGACCTGGCGCTCTCAGCCGTGTTATAGGCACTGGAGCTGTCCTTGTCCCCCCTTAGCTTGTCGCTGTCCCACTGCCTCTCCCCTGGATGCTCGTTGATATCGGCCAGCTTGGCATGCTGCTCACGCCCATGTTTGGGGCTTCGTACTGGGGAGCACATAGGGGTGCAGGGGGGATCCCTCTGGTTCTTGCGGAGCTGGTGGGCCTGCATGATGCTCTGACACTCCAGCTCGATACTCCTCAGCTCCTCGTTCAACATCCGCAGCTCCTGTTCCATCCCTCCACCACCACTGACCCCCACCCCGCTCTGCTCCGTCAGGCTGCACTCGATGGTGCTTCTCCTGCTATAGTACACATCACACTCCCCGCTGTTACGGATCTGGCACTTGAGCTCCAGGAGCTGCTGGAAGCGGCTGTCACACTCCAGTCCTAACCCCACTCRGCCCTCACCCTCCTGGGCTTGGATCAGTCCCCTGGGTCCCTGGGTGTCCGAGGGCACCACCACCCTCCTGCCCAGCCCCTGGCCATGCTTGGCCCTCCATCGGTCTCTCAGGCCCTGGGCAGGCCTCCGGTGGACACGGGCTAGGAGGACTTCCTGTTCGGAGCTCTCCTCGTTGCGCCCCGTCCCCAAGCCGCTGTCTTTGTCCTGAGTATTGGAGGAACACGTGGCCGTGTCTGTCATGACGTCATCCTCCTCCAGCTGCTTGGCCTGGAAAGAGAACAAAGAGTTGTGGTAGACAAGATGGAACATATTCTATAACACTAGAGCCTATCAACATGCATCACTCACATCATAGTACCAGTCTTAGCATTTAGAATAGCAATACCTGGACATGTGTATTGTCTAGAATAGCAATATCTGGACATCTATACTGTTAGATAGCAATATCAATATCTGGACATGTGTATTGTCTAGAATAGCAATATCTGGACATCAACACTGTTAGAATAGCAATATTTGGATATCTATACTGTTAGAATAGCAATATCTGTACATGTCTATTGTCTAGAATACAATATCTGGACATCTATACTGTTAGAATAGCAATATCAATATCTGGACATGTGTTTGTCTAGAATAGCAATATGGACTCAACACTGTTAGAATAGCAATATTTGGATATCTATACTGTTAGAATATCATATATGGATGTCTATTGTCTAGAATAGCAATATCTGGACATCTATACTCTCAACATTGAAATATGATCTATTTGGGGGGTGCAACTCAATATTAGGAAAGTGTTTCTAATGTTTTGACTCTAAGTGTATAATGGACAACTATGTCCATCTCATATTATATTCCCCAGGCTGTTCTCACCTGCTCCTCTCCTCCTCCTGTCTTCTGCACCTCCTCGTTCCTCCTCTCCTCAAGGATCTCCATCTTCAGCTCCTCCAGGAGTTCTTGTGCTCCTCATCCAGCCACCTCCTCTGGTCTGGTCACAGGAGACACGTACTCCTGGACTCCTCATTGGACAGAAGAGTGAAAGCTTCCGCCTGTCCTGTAGTCACAGCCGTTGATCTGGTAACATACACGTAAAGAGATGAGAAAATATATAGTCACACATACTGATTAAGAAAGAGATCCTGTTACTGTCTGTTACACTCACTGAAACTAAACTCCATCACAGAGAGAAGAATTGAAGAAATTATGTAAAACACATACATAAAGAATTAGAAAGTACACAAAGATATTAGAAATGACTGTATCTAGTATAAAGAGATTAGAAAGTACTGTATCTAGTACATAAAGAGATTAGAAAGTACTGTATCGAGTACAAAAGATATTAGAAATGACTGTATCTAGTACATAAAGAGATTAGAAAGTACTGTATCTGTACACAAAGATATTAGAAAGTACTGTATCTAGTATAAAGAGTTAGAAAGTACTGTATCTAGTACACAGATATTGAAATTACTGTATCTAGTACATAAAGAGATTAGAAAGTACTGTATCTAGTCACAAAGATATTAGGTACTGCATCTAGTACACAAAGAGATGAAAAGTACTGTATCCAGTACACACTGACTCACATATTGTACATACAGTGATTAAACTCCTGATGACTGACGAACCATCCCCTTTAAATGACTCCCTTCCGCTCTATACAGTGCACATCACAGTCATTCACTAACTCCTCCATCACAGAAGATGGAGTGTTTGAGGAAACCATCTTTAATCTCTCCTCCACTCTCCGTCTCTTGAGAAAAGACCTCCAGTCAATTATGAATTCACACTTTCACAGGCAGGCAGAGGATGTTGGTCTGCTCTGTGTCCCGTCTACTCTGTTGATTGATTAAGATGGAGGGCAGTGGGGGCGCACAGGCCATGGGGGGGGCGGGGAGGAGAGAGAAGGAGAGAGAGAAGAGAGAGAGAGAGAGGAGAGAGAGAGAGAGGAGAGAGAGAGAGAGAGAGAGAGACGAAGAGAGAGAAGAGAGAGAGAGGAGAGGAGAGAGAGAGAGGAGAAGAGAGGAGAGAGAGAGGAAGAGAGAGAGAGAGAGAGAGAGAGAGAGAGAGAGGAGAGGAGAGAGAGAGAGAGGAGACAGTGCACGGTGTTCATGAAAGGCTGGTCTCAGCGGAGCACTGCGCCCATCCAGACATACAATAACTGTACTGTGACAGGTGGCGTTCATCTTTCCTGCAGAAGTATGGCTTGTCACAGAGAGATAATGGGACCAGAGAACACAGGGGCTCAGCCCCCAATTCAGAATACAACAGGGGCTTATCCTCCAATCAGAAGAGACTGTGCAGTGTTTGGGTCCTCCAGTCACCTAACATCATTACTGCTAATCTGAGGAGTGTAGAAATCACTGACTACTACTTCTTAATCTCTGTTCACACCTAACACACACACAACACACCAACACACACACACACACACACACACACACACACACACACACCACACACACACACACACACACACACACACACACACACACACACACCACACACACAACACACACAACGTTTGATTTACTATCCTTGAGAGAACCAACAATTGATTCCTATTCAAATTTTTATTTTCCTACCCAAACCCTAAACTAACCCTAAACGTAACCCTAACACCTAAACCTTAACCTACGTTAACCTACACTAACCCTTCCAACCTAACCTAAGACTAAACCACTTAACAAACTAACCCTAACCTTACAACCTAACCCTATAACCTAACCCTTAACCTAACCCTAAACCTACCTAACCCTAAACTTACCTACTAACGTATACCCTAACCCTAACCTTACCTTAACCTAACCCTAAACCTTACTAACCTTAAAACCTTAACCTAACCTAAACCTTACTGTAAACCCTAACGCCTAACCCTAAAACCTAACCTACAACTAAACACTAAACCTTAACCCTAACCCTAAACCTAACCTAAACCAACTACCCTAAAACCTTAACTAACCTAACCTAAACGTAACCCTAAACCTTAACCTACCCTACCCTAGTAACCTAACCCTAACCTACCTAAACCCTAACCCTTAACTAACCCTAACTACTACCACTCAATTTACCCTATCTAATTGTAACCCCACCCTAACCTAACCCTAACCTAAATAGACTTTATTCCTTTTGGGGACCAACGAATGTCCTACTTGTCCAAACCAGAAACAAACACACACACGCAAAACCCACTTCCACAATCCTTTCTCTCCCTCTGATGTGGGAGACTAGCTACAGGTATCACTGTGTCTGACCCGCAGGTGGCTCTACGTTCTCAGAGAGAGAGAGAGAGACCCGCCTGGTGGCTCTACAGTTCTCAGAGAGAGAGAGAGAGACCCGCCAGGTGGCTCTACAGTTCTCAGAGAGAGAGAGAGACCGCGCAGGTGGCTCTACAGTTCTCAGAGGAGAGAGAGAGACCCGCCAGGTGGTCTAACAGTTCTCAGAGAGAGAGAGAGAACCAGCCAGGTGGCTCTAACAGTTCTCAGAGAGAGAGAGAGACCAGCCTGGTGGCTCTACAGTTCCTCAGAGAGAGAGAGAGACCCGCAGGTGGCTCTACAGTTCTCAGAGAGAGAGAGAGACCAGCTGGTGGCTCTCAGTTCTCAGAGAGAGAGAGACCGCCAGTTGGCTCTACAGTTCTCAGAGAGGAGAGAGACCCGCCTGGTGGCTCTACAGTTCTCAGAGAGAAGAGAGAGACTCAGGTGGCTCTACAGTTTCAGAGAGAGAGAGACCCGTGGTGGCTCTACAGTTCTCAGAGAGAGAGGAGAGACCAGCCTGGTGGCTCAACAGTTTCAGAGAGAGAGAGAGACCGCAGGTGGCTCTACAGTTCTCAGAGAGAGAGAGAGACCCGCCTGGTGGCTCTACAGTTCTCAGAGAGAGAGAGACCAGCCTGGTGGCTCTACAGTTCTCAGAGAGAGAGAGAGACCGCCAGTTGGCTCTACAGTTCTCAGAGAGAGAGAGGACCCGCCTGGTGGTCTACAGTTCTCAGAGAGAGAGAGAGACCAGTCAGGTGGCTTACAGTTCTCAGAGAGAGAGAGAGACCCGCCTGGTGGCTCTACAGTTCTTCAGAGGAGAGAGAGACCAGACCTGGTGGCTCTACAGTTCTCAGAGAGAGGAGAGACCCCAGGTGGCTCTACAGTTCTCAGAGAGAGAGAAGACCCGCCTGGTGGCTCACAGTTCTCAGAGAGAGAGAGACAGCCTGGTGGTCTTACAGTTCTCAGAGAGGAGAGAGACCAGTCTGGTGGTCTACAGTATCTCAGGAGACGAGAGAGACCCGCCAGGTGGCTCTACAGTTCTCAGAGAGGAGAGAGACCCGCCAGGTGGGCTCTACAGTTCTCCAGAAGAGGAGGACGCCAGGTGGTATACGTTCTCAGAAGAGAGAGACAGCGGTGGCTCTACAGTTCTCAGAGAGAGAGAGAGACCAGCCTGGTGGCTCTACGTTCTCAGAGAGAGAGGACGCCAGGTGGCTCTACAGTTCTCAGAGAGAGAGAGAGACCAGCCTAGTGGCTCTACAGTTCTCAGAGAGAGAGAGAGACCCGCCAGTTGGCTCTACAGTTCTCAGAGAGAGAGAGAGACCAGCCTGGTGGCTCTACAGTTCTCAGAGAGAGAGAGAGACCAGTCAGGTGGCTCGCCAGTTCTCAGAGGAGGAGAGAGAGACCCGCCTGGTGGCCTCTACAGTTCTCAGAGAGAGAGAGAGACCGCCTGGTGGCTCTACAGTTCTCAGAGAGAGGAGAGAGACGCCAGGTGGCTCTACAGTTCTCAGAGGAGAGAGAGAGACGCGCTGGTGGCTCTACAGTTCTCAGAGAGAGAGAGACCAGCTGGTGGTTCTAACAGTTCTTCAGAGAGCGAGAGAGACCCGCCAGGTGGCTCTACAGTTCTCAGAGAGCGAGAGAGACCGCAGTTGGCTCTACAGTGCTTGAGAGAGAGAAGAGAGACCGCCAGGGTGGCTCTACAGTTCTCAGAGAGCGAGAGAGCCGCCAGGTGGTCTCAGTTCTCAGAGAGCGAGAGACCGCAGGTGGCTCTCGTCTCAAGAGAGGGAGAGAGACCGCAGGTGGTCTAAGTTCTCAGAGAGCGAGAGACCCGTGTGGCTGTACATTTAGAGAAGGGAGACCCGCCAGGGCTCAAGTTTCAAGAGAGAGAGAGAGCAGTTTCTCAGAGCCGAGAGGTGGTCTACAGTTCTCAGAGAGGGCAGAGAGACCGCCTGGTGGCTCTAAGTTTCAGAGAGGGAGACGGCCTGAGGATGAGTGTGCTGTGTGTGAAAACAACACTAAGGACTTTATTTCCCAGCTTAAGTGTAGCCATTAAATATGCATATGATGCTGTAGCCCGAGACACAACAGCTCTGCTCCTAGAAAGAGGCTTTACAGGTGCCTTTGAGTGTGTGTGTGTGCTGTGTGTGTGTGTGTGTGTGTGGTGTGTGTGTGTGTTGGTGTGTGTGTGTGTTTGTGTGTGTGTGTGTGTGTGTGGGTGTGTGTGTGTGTGTGTGTGTGTGTGTGTGTGTGTGTTGTGTGTGTGTGTGTTGCGGTGCGTGCGTGCGTGCGTGCGTGTTTGGTGTGTGTGTGGGTGCGTGTGTGTTTGCGCGTGTGTGTGTGTGTTGTGTGCGTGCGTGCGTGTGGTTGCGTGTGTGTGTGTGCGTGGTTTGCTCATGTATTGGTCTTGAGATTAAAATAGGTACCGTAATATTTCGATCTCCTTCCCTAATGCGCCCGTCCCTGGCGAGGCGATGCTGTTGGGTCCAACCTGAACAAACAAACAACAATCATCACGAGCCATACGACCACTATCAGTCACGTTATACATACGTCACTGTTGCCATGTCACTGTCTGCTAGAACAGGCAGCTGGATACCCCCGAAGGTCGACTACTGTTTGCCATGTCACTGTCTGCTAGAACAGGCAGCTGGATACACAAGTTTACTACGGTTGCCATGTCACTGTTGCTAGAAACAGGAGCTGGATACCAAGTTAATACTGTTGCCATGTCACTGTCTGCTAGAACGGCAGCGAGATAACCAGCACTACTGTTGCCATGTCACTGTCTGCTAGAACAGGCAGCTGGATACACAAGTTAACTACTGTTGCCATGTCACTGTTGCCGTAGAACAGGCAGCTGGATACCCACAGTTACTACTGTTTGCCATGTCACTGTCTGCTAGAAAGGCAGCTGGATACCAAGGTATACTCTGTTGCCATGTTCACTGTCTGCGTAGGAACAGGCAGCTGGATACACAAGTTACTACTGTTGCCATGTCACTGTCTGCTAGAACAGCAGCTGGATACCCAAGTCACTACGGTTGCCATGTACTGTCTGCTAGAACAGGCAGCTGGATACACAAGTCACTACTGTTGCCATGTCACTGTCTGCTAGAACAGGCAGCTGGATACCAAGTTACTACTGTTGCCATGTCACTGTCTGCTAGAACAGGGCAGCTGGATACCCAGTCACTACTGTTGCCATGTCACTGTCTGCTAGAACAGGCAGCTGGATACCCAAGTCACTACTGTTGCCATGTCACTGTCTGCTAGAACAGGCAGCTGGATACCCAAGTTACTGTTGCCATGTCACTGTCTGCTAGAACAGGCAGCTGGATACCCAAGTTACTACTGTTGCCATGTTCACTGTCTGCGTAGAACAGGCAGTTGATACACAGTTCTACTGTTGCCATGTCACTGTCTGCTAGAACAGGCAGCTGGATACACAAGTCACTATGGTTGCCATGCCACTGTCTGCTAGAACAGGCAGCTGGATACACAAGTCACTACGGTTGCCATGCCACTGTCTGATGGATCATTATCAAACACCTTCATTGCTTTCTCTTCTTGCCAGCATCCCCATCTGAAGATACTGCTTCAACAATACAATACCGAGCATCCAACCATTCCTCCAAACTTCCATTGAGCTCAACATCACATGGTAATAGGAAGTGTGTCCCAAATGGCACCCTATTCCCTAAATAGTGCACTACTTTTGACCAGAGCCATATGGACCCTGGTCAAAAGTAGTGTACTATATAGAGTATAGGGTGCCATTTGGGACGCATGATATAGTTTGAAATATGACCGTATGGATTGTAGTATCTGAGGTTTATTAGTGTGGTAGCTGTCCACCAAGATAACACTGATGTTGGTGTCAACAACCATCTTCCCGCCTGGTTTAAGAAAGGGGAATGAATCTTCATGAGAAAACTCATTTCAACATTTATTGATTTTCTCATTATTTTGTTTTCATTTTTTGAGGAGTGCTTGTATCGAATCTCGAATCGTTCCCTTGACAATATGTGTTCAGTTTTTTTTTCTTCCTACCTTTGAATTTCAGTAAAAAAAAAAAGCATTTCTTTCATCAAAGAACTGAACATCAAMATAAGAAGCTCAGCAAGAGAAAATACACATTGGAAGCGTATTAAAAAGTCAGAAATGATTMAGCTGAAAACGTGTAGACATTTCTAATTTAAATAATAACATTTCATATTTTTCACAGGCAATCCCAGTGGATACGTTTTTGAGGGAATCTAATCTACTTGGTATGATTTCAATACCGCTTCCATTTCTCTGCAATTATTTCAAACACTTTGTAGTTGTCAGAGTCAAGATCAAGAGCTATACATAGGTGTTCATAACCAACCGGAAAACACACCTTTACTTCCACAAGGAACGGAAAACATACCTATACTTCCACAAGGAACGGGAAACATACCTATACTTCCACAAGGAACGGGAAACATACTAATACTTCCACAAGGAACGGGAAACATTGACCTTTACTTCCACAAGGAACGGGGAAAACATACCCCTTATACTATTCCACAAGGAACGGGAAACATACCTATACTTCCAACAAGAACGGAAAATACCTTTACTTCCACAAGGAAGGGAAACATACCTATACTTCCACAAAGAAGGGGAAACATAACTATACTTCCACAAGGAACGGGAAACATACCTATACTTCCACAAGGAAGGGGAAACATACTATACTTCCACAAGGAAGGGGAAACATACCTATACTTCCACAAGGAACGGGAAACATACCTTTACTTTCCACAAGGAACGGGAAACATAACTATACTTCCACAAGGAACGGGAAACATACCTTTACTTCCACAAGGAACGGGAAACATACCTTTACTTCCACAAGGAACGGGGAAACATACCTATACTTCCACAAGGAACGGAAACATACCTTACTTCACAAGGAACGGGAACATACCTATACTTCCACAAGGAAAGGGAAACATACCTATACTTCCACAAGGAAGGGAAACATAACCTATACTTCCACAAGGAACGGGAAACATACCTTACTTCCACAAGGAAACGGGAACATACCTAACTTCCACAAGGAACGGAAACATACCTATACTTCCACAAGGAACGGGAACAACCTATACTTCCCAAGGACGGGAAACATACCTTTACTTCACAAGGAACGGGAAACATACCTATACTTCCACAAGGAACGGGAAACTAACCTATACTTCCACAAGGAACGGGAAACATACCTTATACTTCCCCAAGGAACGGGAACATACCTTTACTTCCACAAGAACGGGAAACATACCTTACTTCCACAAGGAACGGGAAACATACCTCCACAAGGAACGGAACATAACCTATACTTCCACAAGGAACGGGAAACATACCTTAACTTCCACAAGGAACGGGAAACATACCTTTATTTCCACAAGGAACGGAAACATACCTATTACTTCCACAAGGAACGGGAAAACATACCTTACTTCCACAAGGAACGGGAAACATACCTATAACTTCCACAAGGAAGGAAACATACCTATACTTCCACAAGGAACGGGAAAATACCAATACTTCCACAAGGAACGGGAACATACCTATACTTCCACAAGGAACGGGAAACATACCTATACTTCCACAAGGAACGGAACATACCTATACTTCACAAGGAACGGGAAACATACCTATACTTCCACAAGGAACGGGAAACATACCTATACTTCCACAGGAATGGGAACATACCTATACTTCCACGGAATGGGAAACATACCTATACTTCCACAAGGAAGGGAAACATACCTTTACTTCCACAAGGAACGGGAACATACCTTTACTTCCACAAGGAACGGGAAACATACCTTTACTTTCCACAAGGACGGGAAACATACCTATACTTCCACAAGGAACGGGAAACTACCTTTACTTCCACAAGGAACGGGGAAACATACCTTTACTTCCACAAGGAACGGGAAACATACCTTACTTCCACAAGGAACGGGAACATACTATACTTCACAAGGAACGGAACACCTATATTCACAAGACGGGAACATACTATACTTCCCCAGGTAACGGGACTACCTTACTTCCACAAAGGAACGGAACATACCTATACTTCCACACAGGAACGGGAAACATACCTATACTTCCACAAGGAAGGGGAAACATACTTACTTCCACAAGGAAGGGGAAACATACCTATACTTCCACAAGGAACGGGAAACATTACTATACTTCCACAAGGAACGGGAAACATACCTATACTTCCACAAGGAAGGGGAACATACCTATACTTCCACAAGGAAGGGGAAACATACCTATACTTTCCACAAGGAACGGGAAACAACCTTTACTTCCACAAGGAACGGGAAACATAACTATACTTCCACAAGGAACGGGAAACATACCTTACTTCCACAAGGAACGGAAACATACCTTACTTCCACAAGGAACGGGAAACATAACCTATACTTCCACAAGGAACGGGAAACATACCTTACTTCCACAAGGAACGGGAAACATACCTATACTTCCACAAGGAAGGGAAACATACCTATACTTCCACAAGGAACGGGAAACATACCTATACTTCCCAAGGAACGGGAAACATACCTTTACTTCCACAAGGAACGGGAAACATACCTATACTTCCACAAGGAACGGGAAACATACCATACTTCCACAAGGAACGGGAAACATACCTTATACTTCCACAAGGAACGGGAAACATACCTTACTTCCACAAGGAACGGGAAACATACCTATTACTTCCACAAGGAACGGAAACATACCTATACTTCACCAAGGAACGGGAAACATACCTTTACTTCCACAAGGAACGGGAAAACATACCTTTACTTCCACAAGGAACGGGAAACATACCTTACTTCCACAAGGAACGGGAAACATACCTTCCACAAAGGAACGGGAAACATACCTATACTTCCACAAGGAACGGGAAACATACCTTTACTTCCACAAGGAACGGAAAACATACCTTTTACTTCCACAAGGAACGGGAACATACCTTTACTTCCACAAGGAACGGGAAACATACCTTACTTCCACAAGAACGGGAAACATACCTTTACTTCCACAAGGAACGGGAAACATACCTTACTTCCACAAGGAACGGAAACTAACCTATACTTCCACAAGGAACGGGAAACATACCTTTACTTCCACAAAACGGGAACATACCTATACTTCCACAAGGAACGGGAACACACCTATACTTCCACAGGAACGGGAAACATACCTTTACTTCCACAAGGAACGGGAAACATACCTATACTTCCACAAGGAACGGGAAACATACCTATACTTCCACAAGGAACGGGAACAACCTTATTCCACAGGGAAGACATACCTTTACTTCCACAAGGAACGGGAAACATACCTTTACTTCCACAAGGAACGGGAACATACCTATACTTCCACAAGGAACGGGAAACATACCTATACTTCCACAAGGAACGGAAACATACTATACTCCACAAGGAACGGAAAACATACCTTTACTTTCACAAGGAACGGGACACCAACACTATACACAGAAATACATTTGAATGAGGCTGATTAGCATGTTCTGGAATAAAAGATGTACAGATATACTGTTGGTAGGTATACATGATGTTAGAGGGTATGAGGCAACTGCAGGTGCTGTTCCTACTTTACTGAGGTAACGCAGCTTATTGAAGAGAAAGCTGGTGTAAGAGCAGCAAATACACACACACACGAACACACACGCACACACACACACACGCACGCACCGCACCACGCACGCACACGCACGCACGCACGCACGCACGCCACGCAGCACGCACGCACGCACGCGCGGCACACACACACACACACACCACACACACACACACACACACACACACACACACCACACACACACACCCCCCCCCCCCCAGACACCACCAGAATGAGAGCTTCAGCTTTACTTAGTCTGTCTCTTTGCTCTTTTTTCAGTCTTTGGTATGCAGAGGCGGTGGTGGGAAAATGTGTCATTTTACACCCTGCAGGAGACGAGAGGAAGGGTGTCACTCACTGTGGGACTAATTAAAATCCTTCAATTAGAATATTGAATAGAGGAGGAGTATTTCAAACTTCACTTGCTTTCCTCTCCTCCCTCTCCATGCATGGTTCATTTGGAGCGAAAGAGATATTATTTTCTTGGCAAACATTCAAACACCTCCTCATTCTTAACACCTTCTAATTCAGTTGAAGTCAGTCAATATTCCACAACATTATATGCTATCAAATGGGAATTCACAGTTATCTTTTAATTGCTTCTGACTGTAAAAGGTAATTGATATGTGGTGGGATTCCTTGTTTGATTTATTCTAACACGCCGTGTCTCTCTCTTCTTTAACAAGCCTTTCCTGTTAACCAAGCCCTTCCTGTTAACCAAGCCCTTCCCTTAACCAAGCCCTTCCGTTAACCAAGCCCTTCCAGTAACCAAGCCCTTCTGTTAACCAAGCCCTTCCTGTTAACCAAGCCCTTCCCGTTAACCAAGCCCTTCCTGTTAACCAACCCTTCCTGTTAACCAAGCCCTTCCTTAACCAAGCCCCCGTTACCAAGCCCTTCCGTTAACCAAGCCCTTCCCGTTAACAAGCCCTTCCAGGTAACCAAGCCCTTCCAGTCTAACCAAGCCCTTCCAGTTAACCAAGCCTTCCCATAACCAAGCCCTTCCTGTTAGCCAGCCCTTCCTGTTAACCAAGCCCTTCCAGTTAACCAGCCCTTCCTGTTAACCAAGCCCTTCCCGTTAACCAAACCCTTCCCGTTAACAAGCCCTTCCTGTTAACCAAGCCCTTCCTGTTAACCAAGCCCTCCTGTTAACCAAGCCCTTTCCAGTTAACCAAGCCCTTCCAGTTAACCAAGCCCTTCCAGTTAACCAAGCCCTTCCCGTTAACCAAGCCCTTCCTGTTAACCAAGCCCTTCCTGTTAACCAGCCCTCCCAAGCCCTTCCCGTTAACCAAGCCCTTCCCGTTAACCAGGCCCTTCCCGTTAACCAAGCCCTTCCCGTTAACCAAGCCCTTCCCTGTTAACCAAGCCCTTCCCGTTAACCAAGCTTCCTGTTAACCAAGCCCTTCCCATTAACCAAGCCCTTCCCTGTTAAACCAAAGCCCCTTCCCCGTTAACCAAAGCTTCCGTTAACCAAGCCTTCCGTTAACCAAGCCCTTCCCGTTAACCAAGCCCTTCATACCAAGCCCTTCCCGTTAACCAAGCCCTTCCCGTTAACCAAGCCCTTCCCGTTAACCAAGCCCTTCCTTGGGAGTGCAGTTTGTCATATGACCGTGTACCAGAGAACCAGACTAAGGAGGGGGGCATGGATAGATCTGTGTCCCACCAAACAGGACACTTCTCTGGGGAAGATCGAGTCTCATAACGGGGAATTCCAACCAGAGTTAAGCGTGAGTACATGGAACATAATTCCCTTTTTTTATGCACTTTTCTCTCCATGCGTATTCTGACCTTGAATTTAAGCATGAGAATAGCACACTATTCATTCGCTATTTGTTTGTGTTTAAGATCAAAGAAATGAAGGTGTAGCGGAGATGTGTCTACAGATACACCGTGTTCTGACCTTGACATAATTCCCTCACAATTCCACCACCCTTACGCACCATGACACTTTCAATGTGGTCGAGCAGCTTGTCGGTTCCAAGTGTAAAAACATCTCCTTTCTTTGTTCAGATAGAAATAACACCATTCCCCATGTACTGTCATGTACTAATTGACAAGACCTCTTGATAACACTTATTGATAAGACCTATTGATAAAACCTATTGATAAGACCTATTGATAAGACCAATTGCCGTTTGGGGTCTTAGGCTGGGTTTCTGTGTAGCACTTTGTGACATCGGCTGATGTAAAAAGGGCTTTATAAATACATTTCATTGATGAGAATTTGATTGATAAGAGCTAGGTAATTTTTAAAAATGTTATTTTTTTTTATTTCACCTTTATTTAACCAGGTAGACCAGTTGAGAACTAGTTCTCATTTACAACTGTGACCTGGCCAAGATAAAGCAAAGCAGTGCAAGAAAAACAACAATACAGAGTCACACATAAACAAACGTACAGTCAATAACACAAAAGAAAAGAAAAATAGAAAAATCTATGTATAGTGTGTGCAAATTTGGAAGAGTAGGGAGGGAGGCAATAAATAGGCCCTAGAGGTGAAAATAATTACAATTTAGCATTAATACTGGAGTGATAGATGTGCAGATGATGATGTGCAAGTAGAGATACTGGGGTGCAAAAGAGCAAAAGGGTAAGTAATAATATGGGGATGAGGTAGTCGGGTGTGCTATTTACAGATTGGGTGTGTACAGGTACAGTGATCGGTAAGCTGCTCTGACAGCTGATGCTTAAAGTTAGAGAGGGAGATAAAAGACTCCAGCTTCAGAGATTTTTGCAATTCGTTCCAGTCCAGTCATTGGCAGCAGAGAACTGGAAGGAAAGGTGGCAAAGGAGGTGTTGGCTTTGGGGATGACCAGTGCAATATACCTGCTGGAGCACGTGCTACGGGTGGGTGTTGCTATGGTGACCAGTGAGCTGAGATAAGGTGGGGTTTACCTAGCAAAGACTTATAGATGACCTGGAGCCAGTGGGTTTGGCAACGGATATGCAGTGAATGAATAAGCCATTTGGATAAGGGGATTTTAAATATACATTGTTTTACTTCTATTTCACCTTATGATCACTGAAGACAAATGTGAAACCAGTCATATGGCAGCAAACTGAAACATAGCTACCGAGTTGATTTATGATTTCTAGAATGTTTTAATTATATGCCTGGACTGTTCATTGTATGTTTTACAACTTGTTATCATGTTAAATATTAATGACTATCGGTAGTCACCTTCAGGTAAACTCACATTCATTTGTCCCTTTAGTGTTMGTTTCCTTACATTTTGCATCATTCCACTACGTCGTTAGTTTACCTTCCTCTGTCACGTTCATGTGTTTGTTCCTGAGGATTGCTAGCAATAGTAAAGCATATTAGGCTAACGTATTACAAGTTGTSCAGTAATTTAGGRCGTAGCCTATTAGATCATTCTGGAASTCAGACCACACGTAGCGGGTTAAACCTGGACCCTGGTGCACGGTTCACCACGACTGGAMCSTTGTCATCAYGGTTCTATGATCAGTGAGGTTTATTACAGTAGATTTATAGGACTACTGTTCCACCCCTATTGTACACTTTTCTCACCTTTCAATATGTCATGGATTGAACAATTGAACATGGAAACGTTAAGGATGAATCAAACCACTGTATTTTTCATTCACCAATATATTTTGTGCGTAAAGGCTCTCCAAACTTTTATGAAATTATTCATAAATTCTTTCCTAACCCTAAATAATATACAAGATCAGAGTATTTTAAAATCAACCAATTGGTGGTGAACAGGACACGAATATGCATAAATTTACAATATACACTGCTCAAAAAAATAAAGGGAACACTAAAATAACACATCCTAGATCTGAATGAATGAAATATTCTTATTAAATACTTTTTTCTTCACATAGTTGAATGTGCTGACAACAAAATCACACAAAAATTATAAATGGAAATCAAATTTATCAACCCATGGAGGTACCGGCTTGTAACAAAAATAATAGGCTTTTAAACGAAACACGGCTTGTAACAAAAATAAATAGGCTTTAACGAAACACGGCTTGTAACAAAAATAAAAAAATAGCAGTAAACAGTAGCCTACCAAGAAAGTCATTGGTCACTAACTTCCTCCTCCTGTGCACTGAAACCACTGAAGTCATCTCCTTCGGTGTCGGAGTTGAATAGCCTCAGAATTGCTTCATCCGATGTTTGGATCGTTTTCATTGTCGCTCTCATCACTTTCATCCGAAGGCAAATTCCCCGCTGAGCTCATGCTGCCCTCTTCAACACGCAGCAGTCCAGCCTTTCGAAACCGTTGATGATAGTGGATTTTTTTTGACAATGCTTCACGCTGTCAGGACCCACTGGCAGACTTGACCATAAGTTGCTCTTCGCATGCGGCCTGTTTTAGTGAAGGATTTCTCCCCACTTGTCATCCAAGCTCTCCCACTGAACACGGAGCGCCACCTAAATGCACGATTTTTACACTGATGTCGAGATGGCTGCAAATACTTTTTTGTTGGCCTCCAGGA
>NW_019944321.1:40896-41975 GCF_002910315.2 Salvelinus sp. IW2-2015 | reverse complement strand
GGTCTGGGAGGAGATGCCTCAGGAGACCATCCGCCACCTCATCAGGAGCATGCCCAGGCATTGTAGGGAGGTCATACAGGCACGTGGAGGCCACACACACTACTGAGCCTCATTTTGACTTGTTTTAAGGACATTACATCAAAGTTGGATCAGCCTGTAGTGTGGTTTCCACTTTAATTTTGAGTGTGACTCCAAATCCAGACGTGTTTCGTTTAAAAGCTGTGTAAAGTTCATTTGTTTCAATGTACCGGTAGGCACCTGCGGCTTATAGACATGTGCGGCTTATTTATGTAGAAAATACTTTTTTTATTTTTTATTCAGTGGGTGCGGCTTATATTCAGGTGCGCTTAATAGTCCAGAAATTACGGTAATGTGTATTGTCTGCTCAATGTGAACTACAAAGTCCGGCATTCATAGCGAATGCTGATACCGCCTGCTAGGTAGAGGCGGCGTGCCCACAAACTTGAATAATGCCATTGTTTACTTCGAATGACCAACACAGAGTAATCTCAGAAGATTTCTTTGTAAACGTTTGTTTTTCACTATTGTTTGTCATCATGCCCGTGTGGTGCTCTGTGCCTGGCAGTGCTAATTACAACAAGCGCAAAAATGTGTTACTTTTCACTGTTCTACCTACCAGAGATTCACCCTGATTCTCCTAGTGGCTTGCGGCTATCAAGAAAGATTACCAGAGGGATTATCAGACTGGACTGTTAGGGAATCCATTTCGATGCCAGCTGAGACGTGATGAGATACCATCGATTTTTTTCCTTCACAGCAAAACGGAAGATTCTCAATTAGAGGTAAAAATAGAATTGTTGATATCGTATCTTTAATAAAAATAACTTATTGGAGGAGGGACAGGGGCCAGACCATGACGCACCACCCAACACAAATTGTAGTCTTTACGAGACTGGAAACAATGTGTCTGCTTGTATATTTAGCAATGAATCGGCCGATAGGAACATGGCTGAAAGAGGTCCAACGGCTCTGTTGAACAAGGACAACCATATCTACACCCACAAAAACATGTAGTGTGATCAGTTTAACATAGAGCCCCCCCCCCCCTCCCCCCACCA
>NW_019944321.1:33363-35479 GCF_002910315.2 Salvelinus sp. IW2-2015 | reverse complement strand
TCAATACACCGGAAGCTGTCATAGGGTGTATCGTTCAGAGTGTGATCCCTGACCTGCCTTCCTCCTGGGCTGTCATAGTGTATCGTTCAGAGCGTGATGCCCTGACCTGCCTTCCTCCTGGGCTGTCATAGGGTGTATCGTTCAGAGTGTGATGCCCTGACCTGCCTTCCTCCTGGGCTGTCATAGGTGTATCGTTCAGAGTGTGATGCCCTGACCTGCCTTCCTCCTGGGCTGTCATAGGGTGTATCGTTCAGAGTGTGATGCCCTGACCTGCCTTCCTCCTGGGCTGTTATGTGTGAAACACATATCACTGTCCTAGAAATGCCTCAGACATGATGGAAACAAGCCCAGATTCCCCCAGGGGGAAATTCCCCTTTAACTGGCACATAGTGCCTCAGACATGATGGAAACAAGCCCAGATTCCCCCAGGGGGAAATTCCCCTTTAACTGACACATAGTGCCTCAACATTACCCAGACCAACATGTTGATCAACATAGCTCATAGGGAGCAACGCGCAGTTCTCCAGTAAGTCTCGGCAAAGGGTGAAATAATGTGCGCGTGCGTGTGTGTGTTGTTTAAATGTAAAAAACTGTATCACTCAAACAAATTCAACAAGTAACCCAATATCACCGTGACATGCTGTGGCATTGGTACTAAAGCTGCATCATTCCAGACCAGTTAAGACTGCAATTGATGTTGAATTATTGTCTGATAAATGAACAGTGATAGCCTAATTAAAGGGATAGCTTAATTAAAGGGATAGCCGCATTAAAGGGATAGCCTAATTAAAGGGATAGCTTAATTAAAGGGATAGCCTCCTTAAAGGGATAGCCTAATTAAAGGGATACCCTCATTAAAGGGATAGCCTAATTAAAGGGATAGCTTAATTAAAAGGATAGGCTAATTAAAGGGATAGCCTAATTTCCAAAGGATTCCGGGTGGCAGTTGGGAAAGATTAGATGACTGATTCAAAAAATATATGAATTTCTTCGACATCTAGCCACAACAAACAGAGGACAAACAGAGGAGGGAGGGCACTTTTGACTAGGACTCAGCTGTTACTGGCGAGTCGACTCCACACTTCCACACAGTTTAGAATGGTTCAGAACGATCGAGAGAAGTGGTTGACACGAACGCACCATGACTGTTGATTAACTACCATGTACTGAGAGATCAGAGAACACTAGGCCCCTACTGTCAGAGGGCATTACTAGAGAGAACAATCACACTGAGTAGTACAGGACACAACCTTGTAATCTGGAGATGTTTGAGGTTAGATTAGAGACTCCCTCCTAGAGTGAGAAATCACAGTGTGTCGTGCAGACAGTACTTTAACTCGTGTAGGGCTACAGGACACAACCTTATACTCGTCAGCACGGGATCTAGTAATAATCTGTGGATGTACTGAGGGTAGAGAGACACCGCGTAGAGAGACCACGCTAGTCTTGATTAGAAGATCATCTGTATCTGTGTCTTGTTTTTATAGCGGGTCACTGGGAAGAAAAACCTCCCACAGCTGCCCTGGAGCTGTCCTGAAGTTACACAGCAGTAGTGTGAAGCCAGGCTAAACACATCGTTCACAGCTAATGTCCCTGAGCTGCCAGGGTTACTGAGGAGCAAGGGCATTCAGGGTACAGTTAGATACACTTGACTGAACAAAGAGTAACTGAGGGCCAGCTGTGTGAGGGGAAGAAGTAGCCATAACAACAGTAATCAGGTCACGACCTGACACTGACCCTGCCTCAGTTGGGCTGGCCAGACTGTGTGTGTATGTGTGTGTGTGTCCGCCTGACTGCAAGTGTGTATGACTGTGTGTGTGCCTGTGAGTGTGTGCTCAAACTTCACGCCGTCTCTCATCCCTCTCTCACACAGAGAGACATCCATCCATTTAGTCAGAAGTGGCCGTTAAACCACAGCTGACAGCAGAGGAACACTAATGACCCAGAATCCTGTGCAGCGAACCACGGGCACCCATTATACGAGCAGCACCACTGCACAAACACACACACTACCACGTCACCCCTCACCTCACCTCACGTCTCCCACGGTCACTGCCTCTCTGACACAAATTACAATCTCCACCCAGCCTCCCAGACAGGCTATTTTTCAACACTC
>NW_019944321.1:21321-32946 GCF_002910315.2 Salvelinus sp. IW2-2015 | reverse complement strand
AGGTCCCAAGTGTATCTGAAAAGTGTCATTGTTTATAGGGAAAACATACACAAATTGAGGTAGTAAGATTCCTACCAGTATTTTAATCTTTATCATTCCGATGACATAATGAGCTGCGGGGGAGATGTGGTTGTAATTATCTTTGTAGTGAATAAGTAGGAACACTATATTTGACCAAGAGACAGATGACTTGTCAATATAACCGCTGTGGGAGAATTGTCATCGCAGGAACTTGTGTGTCCATATTGATTTACCTCATACTCAAACTCCTCTGGCCTGTCCACTTCAGCTGGGGTGTTGGAGAGGTACTCCGGACACTCGTAGAATTCATGCTCCATTGTGTGGATGGAGTGACAGCTGAGGAGAGAAAGATGTGTGAGTAGCTGGTTTCAACACCTTTCTCCCTGTGTTGTGCATATTGGTCGCTAAACACATCCCTTTTACAACCCCAGTAAAGCAACTAATGACAGGATCTATACACACATGGTTTTCCTTTAAAACATGGACACGTTTTAACAGACAAAAAACCCATGTAAAGTGACAAAAACCTGCAAAAAAAGAACCCGTAAAAAAGACAATCTTTGTGTCCTTCTGTAATATAATTGATTAACAGATGGTTACTTGGCGCGTATACAGAGACATGTCAGCCCTGGTATAACCAGCCCACAGTAACATCAACGGTTGTTTAGAATCACAACAGCATCCATTCTGCCTTCCCTTATCAGCGTATTCAACAGACGACAGGGAACGGATATTTGTAAGTTTATAGGAGAATGTATATTGCATTCGTGTCCCATAAAATGAGCCTATAAATAGATGGATTGAAACGTAGCGCTGTATAACAGTCACTCCATGTTGAATCAACCTTGTAAATCTGATAGGCTTAGGCTTAGGCTTAGGGTTGAGGGTTAGGGTTGAGGGTTAGGGTTAGGGTTGGGGTTAGGGTTGAGGCTAGGGTTACGGTAAGGTTTAAGGCTAGGGGTAGGGTAAGGGATAAGGATAATGTTAAGGTTAGGGTTAGGATTAGATGCCCCTCACCTGTCTGACAGCAGAAAGGGGCAGATGTCGGGTACAGGGGGAGTAGCAGGCCTCAGCTTAGCCAGGGCCATGATGTGTTCAAAAGTGATGTCCGTCTGCGTGCACACGTCCACCACGTGAACTTCCTGGGAGTAGCAGGCCTCAGCTTAGCCAGGGCCATGATGTGTTCAAAAGTGATGTCCGTCTGCGTGCACACGTCCACCACGTGAACTTCCTGTAATGTTTGGTGTGAGTGGGCGGGGTTGCCATGGCGACGGACGACCTGCACCACGATGGGGTCTCTCCTGATGACCTCCACCACCTCGTCATGGCTGGCCTTGGAGTAGTCCCTGCCATTCACCTGAACAGGNGGGGGGGGGGCAGTAATTCTGCTGTCCTCCATGATACAGTAGAGGCTCTGGTCAACCACATCAGGTTGATGTAACCCATAATAAAGCATCTCCATCTTGAGGAGAACTATCCAAGTATCCAACTCTTACAAATGTATACATTCACCCCAGTAAGTCACTTTGGATAAAAGTGTGTACTAAAGGCACATATTATTAGATTAGCCACATGTTATTAATTCATATTCAAGGGTAACCCACGTTCTTTCTGAATAAAGGGTTTATTTATTAGAAAGTTCCGGTAGAAAATTCAGGCCAAACCCATGAGTCACATACAGGACATGTATTACTCAGACAGAAGTCGACAACAATGGTTCTCAAATCCTGGCTCCCTGTTTATTAACCCCTAGTGAGGTTATCTCTATGGCAATGAGGCACACCTCACCTGACAGCAGGAAGGGGTAGGATGGAGGCTAGGGTTAGGTTAGGGGTTAGATGTCCCTAATCTTTCCAACAGCAGGAAGGGGCAGATAACAGGTTAGGGTTATGGTAGAGGGTTAGGGTTGAGGGTTAGGGTTAGGGTTGAGGCTTAGGCTTAGGCTTAGGGTTGAGGGTTAGGGTTGAGGGTTAGGGTTAGGATTAGATGCCCCTCACCTGTCTGACAGCAGAAAGGGGCAGATGTCGGGTCAGGGGGAGTAGCAGGCCTCAGCTTAGCCAGGGCCATGATGTGTTCAAAAGTGATGTCCGTCTGCGTGCACACGTCCACCACGTGAACTTCCTGTAATGTTTGGTGTGAGTGGGCGGGGTTGCCATGGCGACGGACGACCTGCACCACGATGGGGTCTCTCCTGATGACCTCCACCACCTCGTCATGGCTGGCCTTGGAGTAGTCCCTGCCATTCACCTGAACAGGAAAGAGAAAGAAGAGTCTTAAAACTATGTATACTGTACAGGAATAACTAGGTGTCTATGTGATGAGTCAGTATCACAAAGCTAGACTCTTCCCACAGCCAAGTCCCTACCATTCCCAAGTCCCTTCCATTCCCAAGTCCCCTCCATTCCCAAGTCCCCACCATTCCCAGTCCCCGCCATTCCCAAGTCCCACCATTCCCAAGTCCCCACCATTCCCAAGTCCCCACCATTCCCAAGTCCCTTCCATTCCCAAGTCCCCACCATTCCCAATTCCTACCATTCCCAAAACCTACCATTCTCAAGTCCCCACCATCCCCAAATTCCTACCATTCCCAAGAACCAACCATTTCAAGTCCCTACCATTCCCAAGTCCCCACCATTCCAAGTCCCCACCATTCCAAGTTCCCACTATTCCCATGTCCCTTCCATTCCCAAGTCCCCACCATTCCCAAATTCCTACCATTCCCAAGAACTACCATTCTCAAGTCCCCACCATTCCCAAATTTCTACCATTCCAAGAACCTACCATTTCAAGTCCCTACCATTCCCAAGAACCAACCATTCCCAAGAACCAACCATTCCCAAGTGCCTACCATTCCCAAGTCCCTACCATTCCCAAGTCCCTACCATTCCCAAGTCCCTACCATTCACCAGATGAGGTGTTCTGTTAGTTCTATGTGTGAGCCCACAGAGAAGCAGCATATGTGATACTGTAGAGTGCACCTAGTGATCCAATTCAGCCTGCTGAGTACCAGTCTGTTTCTGCATCAGCCAACACCTTTGCCATTGTCTTGCCAAGGCAACAACATAGGCCATTTGAAAACACTATCATATACTTGTATTTCAGAGAAGCATTACAATGCTACGATTTCACACACTGATCCTCCTTTCTTCTCCATTCTTATTCATATCCAGTACTGAACTGACATACTGAGACCTCCTACCCACCACAGAACAGTGGACCCCTGGGACTAACAGTTCAGTAATGATCCCTGAGAGCCTGGGTGAGCCTGGAGAAGAAAAGCCTGTCAGTCTTAAAGGGCACCTGCTGTCTCTCCAGGGGAGGGGAGGTGGAGAGGGAGAAGGCCAGGGTGGAGGCCTCTTCCCCTGGGTTGGACTGGTCTGAGCTCTGGGTCTCTGTCTCTGGGTCTGATCATTACGGTACTGTGGGGTTCAAACTAAATGTCTGGGTTTCAGTGGGAGGTACACTCATCATACTGACACCTGCCAAGTAAAACCTGTCCCCCCCCCATCCCATACAAATGTATACATTCACCCCAGTAAGTCACTTTGGATAAAAGTGTGTACTAATGGCACATATTATTAGATTAGCCACATGTTATTAATTCATATTCAAGGGTAACCCACGTTCTTTCTGAATAAAGGGTTTATTTATTAGAAAGTTCCAGTAGAACATTAAGGCCAAACCCATGAGTCACATACAGGACATGTATTACTCAGACAGAAGTCTACAACAATGGTTCTCAAATCCTGGCTCCCTGTTTATTAACCCCTAGTGAGGTTATCTCTGCGGCAACGAGGCACACCTCACCTGACAGCAGGAAGTGTTAGGATAGAGGCTAGGGTTAGGTTAAGGGTTAGGATAGAGGCTAGGGTTAGGTTAGGGTTAGGATGGAGGCTAGGGTTAGGTTAAGGGTTAGGATGGAGGCTAGGGTTAGGTTAGGGGTTAGATGTCCCTAATCTTTCCAACAGGAGGAAGGGGCAGATAACAGGTTAGGGTTAGGGTTGAGAGGGTTTCTGTTGGTATCAAACCTTGGGTTGCACGGGCCTATTGCAACTTCCTGCTCTGTCTGCATATTGCAAGTCAGTCTGGTCTGAAGAGGGTAGAACATTTTGCCTGAGGGATCGATGAAGGCAGAGAGCTGAGGCTAGGGTTAGGTTAGGGTTAGATGGAGGCTAGGGCTAGGTTAGGGTTAGATGGAGGCTAGGGTTAGGTTAGGGGTTAGGATGGAGGCTAGGGTTAGGTTAAGTGTTAGGATAGAGGCTAGGGTTAGGTTAAGGGTTAGATGGAGGCTAGGGTTAGGTTAGGGGTTAGGATGGAGGCTAGGGTTAGGTTAGGGGTTAGATGGAGGCTAGGGTTAGGTTAGGGTTAGGATGGAGGCTAGGGTTAGGTTAAGGTTAGGATGGAGGCTAGGGTTAGGTTAGGGGTTAGGATGGAGGCTAGGGTTAGGTTAGGGTTAGATGGAGGCTGGGTTAGGTTAGGGTTAGATGGAGGCTAGGGTCAGGTTAGGGTTAGGATGGAGGCTAGGGTTAGGTTAGGGTTAGATGGGGCTAGGGTTAGGATGAAGGCTAGGGTTAGGTTAGGGTTAAATGGAGGCTAGGGTTAGGTTAGGGTTAGATGGGAGCTAGGGTTGGGGTTAGGGTTAGATGTCCCTCATCTGTCTGACACCCATCCCTGGTCTGCAGTCATCTGTGACCTCAGATACACGGTTTATCCAATTACAGAGCCTCATTACAGTACAGATGTCAAATTCATGTTCAATCAATCACATCCTCAGATTTATTTTCAACACTGATTGTTGAAATGTGTCAGGATGTCAAACTGGGGCAGACACACACACACACACACACAACACAACCACACACACACACACACACACACATGCACACACACACACCACACAAAGGATACACAAACACGCAAAGATACACAAACATACGCACATGGATACACAAGTACGCACCCACTGAAAACACACACACACACGAAGACACACACAAACATACTTACCTAACCCTAAACCAGAACTGAATGAATCTGTTTATTATTAAAATTAGATTAAATGTATTCATTCATCAGATGCAGAAATAAAGAAATGGATGTTGCTCTATGTATCTCTGTAATGAGACAGAAACCAGCTCCATGTATCTCTGTAATGAGTTAGAAACCAGCTTCATGTATCTCTGTAATGAGTTAGAAACCAGCTTCATGTATCTCTGTAATGAGTTAGAAACCAGCTTCATGTATCTCTGTAATGATTATTAGAAACCAGCTCCATTTATCTCTGTAATGAATAGAAACCAGCTCCATGTATCTCTGTAATGAGTTAGAAACAGCTCCATTTATCTCTGTAATGAGATAGAACCAGCTCCATGTATCTCTGTAATGAGTTAGAACCAGCTTCATGTATCTCTGTAATGAGTTAGAAACCAGCTTCATGTATCTCTGTAATGAGTTAGAAACCAGCTCCATGTATCTCTGTAATGAGACAGAAACCAGCTCCATGTATCTCTGTAATGAGTTAGAAACCAGCTCCATGTATCTCTGTAATGAGTTAGAAACCAGCTTC
This sequence comes from Salvelinus sp. IW2-2015, assembly GCF_002910315.2. NCBI lineage: Eukaryota > Metazoa > Chordata > Actinopteri > Salmoniformes > Salmonidae > Salvelinus > Salvelinus sp. IW2-2015. Next base: position 27,359 of record NW_019944321.1, on the reverse strand, counting down.
ATGTATCTCTGTAATGAGTTAGAAACCAGCTCCATTTATCTCTGTAATGAGATAGAAACCAGCTCCTGTATCTCTGTAATGAGTTAGAAACCAGCTCATTTATCTCTGTAATGAGATAGAAACAGCTCCATGTATCTCTGTAATGAGTTAGAAACCAGCTTCATGTATTCTGTAATGAGTTAGAAACCAGCTTCATGTATCTCTGTAATGAGTTAGAAACCAGCTCCATTTATCTCTGTAATAAAATAGAAACCAGCTCCATGTATCTCTGTAATAAAATAGAAACCAGCTCCATGTCTCTCTGTAATAAAATAGAAACCAGCTCCATTTATCTCTGTATGAGATAGAAACCAGCTCCATTTATCTCTGTAATGAGACAGAACCAGCTTCATGTATCTCTGTAATGAGACAGAAACCAGCTCCATTTATCTCTGTAATGAGATGAAACCAGCTCCATGTATCTCTGTAATGAGACAGAAACCAGCTTCATGTATCTCTGTAATGAGACAGAAACCAGCTCCATTTATCTCTGTAATAAAATAGAAACCAGCTCCATGTATCTCTGTAATAAAATAGAAACCAGCTCCATGTATCTCTGTAATGAGATAGAAACCAGCTCCTTGTAGGCAAGAGAAGCCAAGGATGATAGACAGATACAGGACATGGTAAGATGTATGTATGTATGTATGTGTGTATGTGTGTATGTGGTGTGTGTGTGTATGTGTGTGTGTGTGTGTGTGTGGTGTGTGTGTGTGTGTGTGTGTGTGTGTGTGTGTGTGTGTGTGTGTGTGTGTGTGTGTGTGTGTGTGTGTGTGTGTGTGTGTGTGTGTGTGTGTGTGTGTGTGTGTTGTGTGTGTGTGTGTGTGTGTGTGTGTGTTGTGGTGTGTGGTGTTTTATGGGTATGTGTGAGTGAGGTGATTCATGCCAGAGTCTGCCCAGAGGAGAGGGAGCAGATCAGGATATCCCCTGGGTGTCCACAGCTGACCCAGAGGAAGAGAGAACAGGACAGGATATCCCTGGTGTCCACAGCTGACCCAGAGGAAGAGAGAACAGGACAGGATATCCCCTGGGTGTCCACAGCTGACCCAGAGGAAGAGGGAACAGGACAGGATATCCCTGGGTGTCCACAGCTGACCCAGAGGAAGAGGGAGCAGGACAGGATATCCCCTGGGTGTCCACAGCTGACCCAGAGGAAGAGGGAGCAGGTCAGGATAGCCCCTGGGTGCCACAGTTGACCCAGAGGAAGAGGGAGCAGGTCAGGATAGCCCTGGGTGTCCACAGCTGACCCAGCACACATCACAGAGACGACAAAACTAGCTAGCCACTTACTGATGAAATCACTGTAAAACATGAAACCTTGGCTGACCTGAACTACCCTCACTACCAGAGTTACTTCCTGGATCAGCACCAGTATGCAGCAGACACCACACAATGTAGTTGTAACTGACAGAAAGAAACAACTAGCTGTTAATTTACTGAATCTAAACCCAGAGGCTTTGGTAGACCTGAGCTACCCTTACCTGACTGACTGTTAGATCTCCTGACTGACTGTTAGAGCTCCTGAGCTACTCTCACCTGACTGACTGTTAGAGCTCGTGACTGACTGTTAGATCTCCTGACTTACTGTTAGATCTCCTGACTGACTGTTAGAGCTCCTGACTGACTGTTAGATCTCCTGACTGACTGTTAGAGCTCCTGACTGACTGATAGATCTCCTGACTGACTATTAGATCTCCTGACTGACTGTTAGATCTCCTGACTGACTATTAGATCTCCTGACTGACTGTTAGAGCTCCTGACTGACTGTTAGATCTCCTGACTGACTATTAGATCTCCTGACTGACTGTTAGAGCTCCTGACTGACTGTTAGATCTCCTGATGACTGTTAGAGCTCCTGACTGACTGATAGATCTCCTGACTGACTATTAGATCTCCTGACTGACTGTTAGAGCTCCTGACTGACCGTTAGATCTCCTGACTGACTGTTAGAGCTACTGACTGACTGATAGATCTCCTGACTGACTGTTAGATCTCCTGACTGACTGTTAGTCTCCTGAGGTACTCTCACGCATCACGCTGACAGAAACAAGCATCTCTCTGGTAAGAAGAAGGGTTTTTTTTTCAACCTCAGGAGGCTGAAGAAATTCGGCTTGTCACCAAAAGCACTCACAAACTTTTACAGATGCACAATCGAGGCATCCTGTCAGGCTGTATCACCGCCTGGTACGGCAACTGCTCCGCCCATAACCGTAAGGCTCTCCAGAGGGTAGTGAGGTCTGCACAACGCATCACCGGGGACAAACTACCTGCCCTCCAGGACACCTACACCACCCGATGTCACAGGAAGGCCATAAAGATCATCAAGGACAACAACCACCCGAGCCACTGTCTGTTCACCCACTATCATCCAGAAGGCGAGGTCAGTACAGGTGCATCAAAGCTGGGACCGAGAGACTGAAAAACAGCTTTTATCTCAAGGCCATCAGACTGTGAGCGTTTCTGAAGTCTATGTGGGCTTCCCATTGATATTGTATCTGTGGTATTGTCATCGGTTTGAAGACTGGTTTGATGTCTGAGAGTAATGCCTTTTTGATTGAAGCTTGCTTTCTCGTAACGTCAACACAGCTTCCTATTGTGTGCAACCTGAAACGTACACACAGACATACTGTATCTCGTCTCATACGGTAAGGAAACATACAGAGAACACCACATGAGGTACTTCCTGGTTCCCTCGAGGTAAAGGTTACTGATGTCATACAACATGGCCCCCATGGACATGTGTGTGTTTGAAGTGAGAGCTCTTGTCTTCCCCAACCCCAGTCTGTGAAGGTCAGTAGTTATTGTGGTCTACCACAGGGCGTGAGGGTCAGGAAGAGACCCTGACAGGAGACAGGCTAGCAGGGTAGTAGTCTTATATTGATTATAGACCTTAATAATATCAGGCTACTCAAGTAAAATGTCAAATGATTTCATCAATAGACCTGTTATATGTAGCTCTGGTTGAGAGCCAGTCTCATCTGCAGCCTTCCCTGTTGAGGTCTGTTATCTCAAGATAAGAGCAGAATACGTTAGCCAGTGATGCTCCATACAGTCTATGGGACTGTCTCCTGTTTACAGACAGTAATTCTTCACGTGTTAAATAGACTGGTATCCAGTGATGTGGCCTACAGACAGTAAACTCTTCACGTGTTACATAGACTGGTATCCAGTGATGTGGCCCTACAGACAGTAAATTCTTCACGTGTTACATAGACTGGTATCCAGTGATGTGGCCCTACAGACAGTAAACTCTTCACGTGTTACATAGACTGGTATCAGTGATGTGTGCCCTATAGACAGTAAACTCTTCACGTGTTACATAGACTGGTATCCAGTGATGTGGCTCTACAGACAGTAAACTCTTCACGTGTTACATAGACTGGTATCCAGCGATGTGGCCTACAGACAGTAAACTCTTCACGTGTTACATAGACTGGTATCCAGTGATGTGGCTCTACAGACAGTAAATTCTTTACGTGTTACATAGACTGGTATCCAGTGATGTGGCCCTACAGACAGTAAACTATTCACGTGTTACATAGACTGGTATCCAGTGATGTGGCCTACAGACAGTAAACTCTTCATGTGTTACATAGACTGGTATCCAGTGATGTGGCTCTACAGACAGTAAACTATTCACGTGTTACATAGACTGGTATCCAGTGATGTGGCCCTACAGACAGTAAACTCTTCACGTGTTACATAGACTGGTATCCAGCGATGTGGCCCTACAGACAGTAACTCTTCACGTGTTACATAGACTGGTATCCAGTGATGTGGCCCTACAGACAGTAAATTCTTCACGTGTTACATAGACTGGTATCCAGCGATGTGGCCCTACAGACAGTAAACTCTTCACGTGTTACATAGACTGGTATCCAGTGATGTGGCCCTACAGACAGTAAACTCTTCACGTGTTACATAGACTGGTACCAGTGATGTGGCCCTATAGACAGTAAACTCTTCACGGTTTACATAGACTGGTATCCAGTGATGTGGCCCTATAGACAGTAAACTCTTCACGTGTTACATAGCACGTATCCATGATGTGGCCCTACAGACAGTAAATTCTTTACGTGTTACATAGACTGGTATCCAGTGATGTGGCTTACAGACAGTAAACTCTTCACGTGTTACTTAGACTGGTATCCAGTGTGTGGCCTCTATAGACAGTAAATTCTTCACGTGTTACATGACTGGTATCCAGTGATGTGGCCCTATAGACAGTAAACTCTTCATGTGTTATATAGACTGGTTTCCAGCGATGTGGCCCTAAAGACAGTAAACTCTTACGTGTTACATAGACTGGTATCCAGTGATGTGGCCTATGACAGTAAACTCTTCACGGTTTACATAGACTGGTTTCCAGCGAGTGTGGCCCTACAGACAGTAAACTCTTCACGTGTTACATAGACTGGTTCCAGCGATGTGGCCCTACAGACAGTAAATTCTTCACGTGTTACAATGACTGGTTCCAGCGATGTGGCCTACAGACATCAATTCTTCACGTGTATACATAGACTGGTATCCAGTGATGTGGCCTATAGACAGTAAATTCTTCACGTGTTACATAGACTACCCTTGAGCGCCAAGTGGACCAGATGATTGAGTAAAAATACATTCACAATTAAGTCATTGCAGACCTCTTATCCAGAGCGACTTACAAATTGAATAGAATTGACCCTCTTCAATGACATCACACGATCTTCCACTAAGATGGCTAAATGGTGTTGCCTGTTGTCGATATGAACAGGTGAGATAAGTAGATACGTGTGTGTGTGTGGTGTGTGTGTTGTGTTTGTGTGTGTGTGTGTGTGTGTGTTGTGTGTGTGTGTGTGTGTGTGTGTGTGTGGTGTGTGTGTGTGTGTGTGTGTGTGTGTGGTGTGGTGTGTGTTGTGTGTGTGTGGGCGTGCGTGCGTGTGGTGTGTGGGGCACGATTGAGCATTGAGCAGCTTGATGGAAACCTCTCAACCTCGCAGCTACGGCTGACAGATAGCACGCCTTTGTGAGCTAATGGAAACAATCACGCCCGTACACACACACAACCACACACAGCTTAAAGCTGCATTACGTCAACCCTAACAGCATCAAACCGCGGCTGCTGTTTGTTGAGATAGAGACAGTTTCTCTGCGTATTGAAAGAGATTACAATAGACTGCAACACAATGAGAACAGCAGGCTGGTTTCCTCTAGAGAACCAGACAGTCTATTCAGCAGGGACCATATGCTTCTTCTCTCCTAAAAATACTGTGTTCCAAATGGCCCCCCCTAGTCCCTATATAGTGCGCTACTTTTGACCATGCTCTGGTGAAATGTAGTGCACTGTAAAGTGAATAGGTTGCTGTTTGGGATGCTCGACAGCATCGGTAAGAGTACAACAATTAACTTGATCTTCGTACCCTCTGATTCAATTGATGTTCGGATATTTTTTTCTAATAATGGATATCCAATGTTGCGATGACGACAGACACAGGAGGACGACAGACACGGGATGACGACAGACACGGGATGACGACAGACACGGGATGACGACAGACACATGATGATGACAGACACGGGATGACGACAGACACGGGATGACGACAGACACGGGATAACGACAGACACATGATGATGACAGACACGGGATGACGACAGACACGGGATGTTGACAGACACATGATGATGACAGACACGGGATGTTGACAGACACATGGTGATGACAGACACGGGATGTTGACAGACACAKGATGATGGATGTTATTTCCATGATGATGAACGGAGAGATGCTCAGCTGGCCAGTGCCAAACAATCTCCAAACCTAATTTAGTCAACAGCGTATTGAGAATGAGTCCTACCTCATCTGACTGGGGAAGTCTGGAATCTGAAATGTCTCGTTTCAATAATAACAGTGTCTTGACACAATATGGCAACCGGTTCCAATATGAGAGAGATGATGGTTTCATAAATCAGAACGGCAGGCAGAGTATAGGTCATGGTTTCCCAAACTCGTTTGGTGT
>NW_019944321.1:9668-17968 GCF_002910315.2 Salvelinus sp. IW2-2015 | reverse complement strand
GCTCGCTTGGTTGTCTTTGCTGCAGTACACAGCTGATTCAAGTCATCAAAGCTTAAGGATCAGTTGTTTTTTAATCAGCTGTGTAGTGCCAGGGCAAAACCCAGACTGATCCGTTCAAGTATGCATCTCAAACCAGACGGATCTAGTATGCATCCTCAAACCAGACTGATACCTAGTAAGGCATCCTCAACCAGACTGAGGCCTAGTACTGCATCCTCAACCAGACGGATCCTCAGTAATGCATCCTCAACCAGACTGATCCTAGTAATGCATCCTCACCAGACTGAGCCTAGTAATGGCATCCTCAACAGACGTGATCTAGTCTGCATCGCAACCAGACGGATCCTAGAGTACTGCATCCTCAACCCAGACTAGGTCCAAGTAATGACAGATCCTTCACACAGACTGATCTAGTATATCGCATCCTCAACGCAGACTGATGGCCTAGTACTGCATCCTCAACCAGACGGATCCTAGGCTAAACATAGTATGCATCCTCAACCAGACTGAGCGCTAGTATTAATGCGAGTCGCCTCAACCAGACTGATCTCAGTACTTGCATCCTCAACCAGTGACGGATCCTCATTAATGCATCTCTCACACCAGACTGATCTCAGTATATGCATCCTCAACCAGACGTGATCCTTGCTAAGGCATCCTCAACCAGACTGATCCTAGTAATGCATCCTCAACCAGAACTGATCCCTATGTAGCATCCTCAACCAGACTGATCCTTAGTAGCTCATCCTCAACCAGCTGATCCAGTACTGCATCCTCAACCAGACTGATCTAGTACTGCATCCTCAACCAGACTTGATCCTAGTTAATGCATCCTCAACCAGACTGATCCTAGTAAGCTGCATTCCTCAACCAGACTGATCCTAGTAATGCATCCTCAACCAGACTGATCCTAGTACTGCCTCCTTAACCAACGCGATCCTAGTATGCATCCTCAAACCAGACTGATCTAGTTATGCATCCTCAACCAGACTGATCCTAGTACTGCATCCTCAACCAGACTGATCCTAGTACTGCATCCTCAACCAGACTGACCTAGTATGCATCCTAACCAGACCTACCTTGTACTGCATCCTCAACCAGACTGACTAGTACTGCATCCTCAACCAGACTGATCCTAGTACTGCATCCTCAACCAGACTGAGCCTAGTAATGCATCCTTTAACGACTGAGCCTAGTTATCCATCCTCAACCAGACTGATTCCTAGTACTGCATCCTCAACCAGAGCTGATCCTAGTACTGCATCCTCAAACCAGACTGAGCCTAGTAAAATGCATCTTAAACCAGACTTCCGAGTCTCTAGTACAATCATCCTCAACCAGAGCAGCTGAGCCTAGTACTGGTCCTTAACCAGGACTGTCCTAGTACTGCATCCTTAACCAGGACTGATCCTAGTACTGCATCGCCTCAACCAGACTGATCCTAGTACTGCATCCTCAACCAGACTGAGCCCATATACTGCATGAGGAAGGTAGCACTATGCAGATCTGACACTGCTATTACATAGACAAGAATTTAGTCAAAAGTGAAAATGGCTAAAGTGAAATTTCATATTCCTATCGATTATTTTTTGGTTTTTGTTGAAAACTCCAACATTAGCACCCAACAACGCAGCTGATGTGTACTGTCTGGTGATACTGCTTTACAAGGCTGGTATTTGGGCAGTAATACTTTCTTCAAAAGCTAATGAAGCTTTCTCGTTAGTGTCTCTGGCGAAATGGATGAAGCGAAGAGCGAGCAGCAGAGAGATCAGACAGAGTGATTCATTAATTACTCTGTCGACCTTTCTGAAATCACTGTATTTTAGCCCCAGTCTCTTCTGCTACATCAGCGGATCATCAACTAGAATCAGTTACGGAACAGATATAATATTTGATTAAAACATCTATTTCAAACCTTGCTTACATTTTTGTACAATCAGGTGTCTCTCTACTGTATCGTGGGAACCCTGTCCTACATCCTTTATTACCTTCCCCTCGTCACGCCCTGATCGTTTCACCCTGTCCTACACCCTTTATTACTCTTCCCTCTGTCAACACCCTGATCTGTGTCACCCTGTCCTACATCTTTATTACCTTCCCGCTGTGCAGCGCCGCTGATCTGTTTTCACCCTGTCCTTACATCCTTTATTATACCTTCCACTCTGTCACGCCCTAGGTCTGTTTCACCCTGTCCTACATCCTTTATTTACCTCTCCCTCTGTCACGCCCTGATCTGTTTCACCCTGTTCACATCCTTATTACCTTCCCCTCTGTCACGCCCTGGTCTGTTTCACCCGTCCTACATCCTCTTATTTACCTTCCACTCTGTCACGCCCTGGTCTGTTTCACCCTGTTCTACATCCTTATTTACCTTCCCTCTGTCACGCCCTGATCTGTTTCACCCTGTTCTACATCCTTTAGTTACCTTCCCTGTTCACGCCCTGATCTGTCACCCTGTCCACATCCTTTATTTACCTTCCACTCTGGTCAGCCCCTGTCTGTTTCACCCTGTCCTACATCCTTTATTACCTTCCCTCTGTCACGCCCTGATCTGTTCACCCTGTTCTACATCCTTTATTTACCTTCCCCTCTGTCACGCCCTATCGATCTGTTCACCTGTCCTACATCCTTTATTACCTTCCCCCTGAACCCCTATCTGTTCAACCCTGTCCTACATCCTTTATTTACCTTCCCCTGTGTCACGCCTCGATCTGTTTCACCCTGTCCTACATCCTTTATTTACCTTCCACTCTGTCACGCCCTGGTCTGTTCACCCTTCCTACATCCTTATTTACCTTCCCTCGTCACCCCTGATCGTTTCACCCTGTTCACATCCTTTACCTTCCCTCCGTCACGCCGTACATCTGTTTCACCTCTGTCTACATCCTTTATTACCTTCCCCTCTGTCACGCCCTGATCTGTTTCACCCTGTCCTACATTCGTTATTTACCTTCCCCTCTGTTCGCGCCCTGATCGTTCAGCCTGTCTACCTGCATCATCTATTACTACCCCTCTTCACCCCTGCATACTGTTTCACCCTGCCTACATCTCTTCTTTAACTCCTCTGTCACGCCCTGATCTGTTTCACCCTGTCCTACATCCTTTATTTACCTTCCCCTCTGTCACCACGACCTGATCTGTTTCACCCTTGTCCTCTACACTCTTTATTACCTTCCCCTCTTCACACCCTGATCTGTTTCACCCTGTCCCACATCCTTTATTTACCTCCCCTGTCGTCACCGCCCTGATCTGTTTCACCCTGTCCTACATCCTTTATATTACCTTTCCCCTCTGTCACGCCCTGATCTGTTTTTCACCTGTCCCTGTGATTGGCCCACCCCCTGTCCAGTGTGCATTTCTTCCCCAGTGTATTTATCCCTGTGTTTCCTGTCTCTCGATGCCAGTTCGTCTTGTATGTTAGTCAAAGTCAACCAGGCGTGTTTTCTCCCCGGTACTCCTTTTCTTTCTTCTTTTGCTAGTTCTTCCCGGGTTTGACCCCTGCAGCCTGACTTCTGGACTACGCTCTTCCCGCCTGCCTGATGCATCCTGCCTGATCGCTGTATCCATCATACATAGACAAGAATTTAGTCAAAAGTGAAAATGGGCTAAAGTGAAATTTTCATATTCCTATCGGATTTTTTTTGTTGTTTTTGTTGAAAACTCCAACATTAGCACCCAACAACTGCAGCTGTGTACTGTCTGGGTGATACTGCTTTACAAGGGCTGGTATTTGGGCAGTAATACTTTCTTCAAAGCTAATGAAGCTTCTCGTTAGTGTCATTAGAGCGAAATGGATGAAGCGAAGAGCAGAGAGCAGAGAGATCAGAGGTGATTCATATAATTACTCTGTCGACCTTTCTGAAATCACTGTATTTAGCCCCAGTCTCTTCTGCTACATCAGGGATCATCAACTAGAATCAGTTACGGAACAGATATAATATTTGATTAAAACATCATTTCAAACCTTGCTTACATTTTTGTACAATCACGTGTCTCTCTATTATGCGTGGGAACCCTGTCCTACATCCTTTATTTACCTTCCCCTCTGTCACGCCCTGATCTGTTTCACCCTGTCCTACACCCTTTATTTACCTTCCCCTCTGTCACACCCTGATCTGTTTCACCCTGTCCTACATCCTTTATTTACCTTCCCCTNGATCTGTTTCACCCTGTCCTACATCCTTTATTTACCTTCCCCTGTGTCACGCCCTGATCTGTTTCACCCTGTCCTACATCCTTTATTTACCTTCCCCTCTGTCACGCCCTGATCTGTTTCACCTGTCCCTGTGATTGGCTCCACCCCCTCCAGGTGTCATTTCTTTTCCCCAGTGTATTTATCCCTGTGTTTCCTGTCTCTCTGTGCCAGTTCGTCTTGTATGTTTAGTCAAGTCAACCAGCGTGTTTTTCCCCCGTACTCCTTTTCTATTCTCTTTTGCTAGTCTTCCCGGTTTTGACCCCTGCCTGACTCTGGACTACTTTCCCGCCTGCCTGATCATCCTGCCTGCCTGATCATCCTGCCTGCCCTGACCTTGAATCTGCCTGCCCTTTGGTACCTATTGGACTCGGTTTTGACCTTTTGCCTGTACACGACCATTCTCTTGCCTACCCCTTTTTGGGTTAATAAACATTGTAAGACTCCAACCATCTGCCTCCTGTGTCTGCATCTGGGTCTCACCTTGTGCCTTGATACCCTCGGAGAGTGGGGTCACGGAGGGTCAGCCGTTATCAACAGCAACCCTGGAGCAATTATGGTTAAGTGCCTTGCTTAGGGCACATCGACAGATTTTTCACCTTGTCAGCTCGGGGATTCGAACTAGGGACCCAAAACTGCCTGTGGCTTACTTGGAAAGTTGTGTTTCGAGGGAGGATACAGTGTAGTGTTTAATAASTCATGCATCGATTGCATTTCCTGTTACACTTGAAAACATTATTAGTGGGAGACTGCTAAATGACTAAATATAGGAGGAAGGTGRAATCCTAATACACCGTCTCCAACACTCGTWTGTGGCAGGGCTTACRGACGATAACGGTTTACAAAGGGAAACCCAGCCATGAGTTGCCCAGCAATGCAGAACTCCCGATCGAGCTAAATGCCTTTTGCTTGCTAGGAGGAGGCCCCAGTTCTTCCTGATGACTGTGTGACCTCTCTCTCCATGGCCGATGTGAGCAAAACAATTAAACAGGTTAACAATCACAAGGCCGGAACAATCACAGACGGAATACCAGGGCGTGTTCTCAAAGTATGCGCAGACCAGCTGGACCATCTATCCTTGTCCCAGTCTGTAATCCCAACAGGTTTCAAACTGACCACCATTGTCTCTGTTCCCAAGAGCACCAATGTAACCTGCCTAAATTAATATTGCCCTGTAGCACTTACATCTGTAATTATGAAGTGCTTTGAAATGCTGGTCATGATACACATAAACACCATCATCCTAGACCCACTCCAATTCACACAGCACCCCAACAGATCTACAGATGATGCAATCTCAATTGCACTTCACACTGCCATCTCCCACCTGGACAAGAGAGGAAATAACTATTTGAGTATGCTGTTCATAGACTACAGCTCAGCGTTTCCACACCATACAGTAGTCCCATCCACCACATACAGTAAGTCCCATCCACACCAACAGTACTCCATCCACACCATACAGTAGGTCCCATCCACACCATACAGTAGTCCATCCACACCATACAGTAGTCCCATCCACACCAACAGTATCCCATCCAACACCATACAGTAGTCCCATCCACACCATACAGTAGTCCCATCCACACCATACAGTAGTCCCATCCACACCATACAGTAGTCCCATCCACACCATACAGTAGTCCCATCCACACCATACAGTAGCCCATCCACACCATACAGTAGTCCCATCCACACCATAACAGTAGTCCCATCCACACCATACAGTAGTCCCATCCACAACATACAGTAGTCCATCCAAACTCATCACCAAGCTAGGGACCTGGGACTGAACCCCTCCTTCTGAAAACCGGATCCTGGATTTCCGGACGTGCCGACCCCAGGTGGTGAGGGAATGGCAACAACACCTCACCACGCTGACTCTCAACACGGGCGCCACTCAGGGGTGTGTGACAACCTCTCCCTAAACGTCAGTAAGACCAAAGAGCTGATCGTGGACTATAGGAGAATGAAAGGAGAACATGCCCCATCCACATCAACTGGGCTGTTGTGGAGCGGGTCGAGAGCTTCAAGTTCCTTGGCATCCACATGACTAAGGACTTAACATGCTCCACTCCACACAGACCCACCACAGTTGTGAAGAGGGAACAGCAGCGATTCCTCCCCATCAGGAGGCTGAAAAGATTTGACATGGACCCTCAGACCTCAAAAAGTTCTACAGTTGCACCATCGAGAGCATTTTGACTAGCTTCATCACCGCTTGATATGGCAATGCACTTCCCTTGACCGCAAAGTGCTACAGAGTTGGTGCGGACAGACCAGTACATCACTATGGACAAGCTACCTGCCATCCAGGACCTCTATATCAGGCGGTGTCAGAGGAAGGCCCGAACAATTGCCAAAGATGCCAGCCACCCAATCCATAGACTGTTCAAATCAAATCACATTTTATTGGTCACATACACTTGCAATAACATCTGCTAAATATCTTCACCACACGCTGTCTGTGTGGGTGGACCATTTCAGATTGTCAGTGACGTGTACGCCGAGAATGTTGAGTTGGAAGCGTGCGTGGCACGCAGTCATGGTGAACAGGGAGTACAGGAGGGGCTGAGCACACACGCTTATTGGGCCACTGTGTTGACGATCAGCGAAGTGGAGGTGTTGTTTCCTACCTTCACGACCTGGAGCGGGCCCGTAAGGAAGTCCAGGATCCAGTTGCACAGGGCGGGGTTCCGACCAGGGCCCCAAGCTTAATGATGAGCTTGGGAGGTACTATGGTGTTGAATGCTGAGGCTGTAGTCAATGAACAGCATTTTACATAGGTATCTCTTGTCCATATGGGATAGGGCAGTGTGCAGTGTGATAGCGATTGCATCATTGGGGCGGTATGCAAATTGAAGTGGGGTCTGGGTGCAGGTAAGGTAGAGGTGATATGATCCTTAACTAGTCTCTCAAAGCACTTCATGATGACAGAAGTGAGTGCTACGGGGCGAGATTCATTTAGTTCAGTTACCTTTGCTTCTTGTGTACGGGAACAATGGTGGAGCATCTTGAAGCAAGTGAGGACAGCAGACTGGGATAGGGAGAGATTGAATATGTCCGTAAACACTCCAGCCAGCTGGTCTGCGCATGCTTTAAGGACCGGCTAGGATGCCGTCTGACCGGCAGCCTTGCTAGTATTAACAGCCTTAAATGTCTTACTCTCGTCGTCCACGGAGAATGAGAGCCCACCATATTCCATATTCGACCATATTCCCAGTCACCTTGCCATGGTTAAATGTGGTGGTTCGCGCTTTCAGTTTTGCGCGAATGCTGCCATCCATCCAGGTTTGTGGTTTGGGTAGGTTTTAATAGTCACAGTGGGAGCAACATCCCCTTCCTGATGAACTCAGTCACTGTGTCTGTGTGTCTGTGTTGTGTCAATGTTATTCTCAGAGGCAACCCGGGACATATCCCAGTCCGCGTGATCAAAACAATCTTCAAGCATGGATTCCGATTGGTCAGACCAGCGTTGAATAGTACCTTCCGGCAAACGATACTTGAGCATCGGCTCTACCCCAAGCCAGACTGCCAAAATGTCAATTAATGGTACCCAACTATCTACACTGACTCTATCTTGCACTGACCCTATGCACACTGACCCTATGCTATCCTACATTCGCTAGATTATATACATTATACAAATTACATACACACTCCCTCACACACTACATCATACTCCCACATTCACTCACCACTACATTGCAACTCCCACACTCACTCACACACTACATTGACACTTCCACTCAAAACTCCCACACATTCACACACAACATACACTTACACACACACACACACACACACACACCACACACACACACACACCACACACACACACACACACACACCACACACACACACACACACACACACACACCACACACACACACACACACACACACACACACACAACTCATCGTCTTCTGCTGCTACTCTGTTCTTTATTTTACTGTTATTATTATCTATCCTGATGCCTAGTTACTTTACACTGCCTTCATGTACATATCTACCTCAAATACCTTATTATTATCTATCCTGATGCCTAGTCACTTTACCCTGCCTTCATGTACATATCTACCTCAAATACCTTATTATTATCTATCCT
>NW_019944321.1:0-9643 GCF_002910315.2 Salvelinus sp. IW2-2015 | reverse complement strand
ATCTGTATGGGTCTCATCATCAAATTTCTCTCCCATTATGCCTCTGTGAATAGTAGCCAGGAAGGTTTTTCCTTTCACTGTAGAAGAAAAGGGTCCTTCTTTTCCTTCGTTATACACTTCAGAAATCCTCCGCGCTCCTGATTCAAGGTAGAACAGGCAACGAGAATCATCTGGGATTTCTCTTCTATTGTGTTTTTCAAGGTGCCATGACTGTTTATGCCTGAGAATCTCCATGTGCCGCTACACGCTTAGCACCAATACCGTAATCAAGGAGACACACACACACACACACACACACACACACACACACACACACACACACACACACACACACACACACACACACACACAACACACACACACACACACACACACACACACACCACACACCACACACACACACACACACACACACACACACACACACCCTACAGTAGTAGAAGTGACAGTAATTCAGCATTCACATTAGCATGTTCCTACAAACGAATGCAAACTTCACAGTTTTCTTCCATGTTTCTATCATGGTGTGAAAAATGTGTTTGTGTTGTGTAGCATCGTAAATCATGGCAGGGCGATGTGTCTGTGTCTGCTGTATAAGTAATGGGTCTATCAGAGCTAGAGGATCACCCGAAGCAGCCACGGATGGTGTGGGTTATGACAAACTGCATCAACAAACCATTAACCAGCCGCCCTAGCAACCACAATACAATTACACTAGATGCACACGCGCACATGTACACACACACACAAACACACACACACACACACCAGTTATCCACCCAAACAACCATTCACACATCACACTGCCCTGGCGATGCATAAATTACTAGGCTTTTGTCTCAGTGGGGTGTAAAACGTGTTGTTTTTTGGACGTGGTATGTGGTCGTGTGGATACTGGCAACTGGGTAGTATCTCTCCACCACACTACTCTGTTGGCAAGTGAACTCAGGGTTTATGTCTCTCTCTCTCTCTCTCTCTCTCTCAATATTGGCTAACAGAAAAGCGGACACATTCCTTGCTTTACACTAAATCCCTCTGGCTGGTGTCAGTCGTGGTGAAACAAACAAACAGTGTCCATGAAAAGCCTCTGCATCCATTTCCAGCATGTCTGTTGTATTATTTCTCAGTCAGCCATTGTTTACTGCTTACAACCACATTAAACAGGACTTTGTCTTGTGTTAACACATCTAGCTCTGTTTACCTCATGAAAGACCCCATGTTGGGACCTACATCCAGGAAGTGTGTGTATGTATGTGTGTGTGTGTGTGTGTATGTGTGTGTATGTGTGTGTATGCTCACTTCTGTGTCTTTCATACACTCCTCCCTCCCTCCCTCCGGCTGGGTTTTATCCCCTCTTTAGATTGATATCCTGATAGAGTAATGAATGTGGTCTGGTCAGTGCCAGGATCTCCGTTGTGTCCTGATCCTCCCACCATCATTACTCCTCCATTCATCTCCATGCTGCCATTAAAACAACAGCCACACAATATCCCTCCCTGCCAGCCCCAGCCACCACATAACACAGGCAATGTGTTTGAATTAGACCTCAGAGGGTCAGCGATTAGGCCCACATTAATCACCCAGCCTGGGGTTCAGACAGAGGGTAGCTACCCCTCTACCATACTCCTCTGTAATGGAGGGATTGGTGGAGGAGGAGAGGAGAATAGAGGGATACYATGGGAACCCACAGRGTGATGGAGGGGGGTCTGGTTGACTGGACAGAAYATGGGTTCACATCGTAWTCMTTTTCTTTCTAAATTAAAGTGTTTTATTCAGCCTGCCTGTCTTGRGTTGGGGTTTGCACTTTTGGAACTAGTCCATTAGTTCCTTTGTGCCAGGTAAGCTAAATGAAGAGCAAACAAAGGAGAATGCATAGTAATACTAGTTGAACTCAGGTCTGGCTGGACGGTGCAGGGATAGTAATACTGGTTGAACTCAGGTCTGGCTGGACGGTGCAGGGATAGTAATATGGTTGAACTCAGGTCTGGCTGGACGTGTGCAGGGATAGTAATTACTGGTTGAACTCAGGTCTGGCTGGACGGTGCAGGGATAGTATTTACTGGTTGAACTCAGGTCTGGCTGGACGGTGCAGGGATAGTAATACTGGTTGAACTCAGGTCTGGCTGGACGTGGCAGGGATAGTAAACTGGTTGAACTCAGGTCTGGCTGGACGGTGCAGGGATAGTATTAACTGGTTGAATCTAGGTCTGGCTGGACGGTGCAGGATAGTAATACTAGTTGAACTCAGGTCTGGTTGGACGGTGCAGGGATAGTAATACTGGTTGAACTCAGGTCTGGCTGGACGGTGCAGGGATAGTAATACTGGTTGAACTCAGGTCTGGCTGGACGGTGCAGGGATAGTAATACTGGTTGAACTCAGGTCTGGCTGACGGTGCAGGGATAGTAATACTAGTTGAACTCAGGTCTGGCTGGACGGTGCAGGAATAGTAATACTGGTTGAACTCAGGTTCTGGCTGGACGGTGCAGGGATAGTAATTACTGGTTGAACTCAGGTCTGGCTGGACGGTGCAGGGATAGTAATACTGGTTGAACTCAGGTCTGGCTGGACGGTGCAGGGATAGTAATACTGGTTGAACTCAGGTCTGGCTGGACGGTGCAGGGATAGTAATACTGGTTGAACTCAGGTCTGGCTGGACGGTGCAGGGTGGAAGGGGGCACCCTGCCTGTTTTATTAGCGAACCATCGTACCGAACGGAACACACTGGCTACAGCTGGCAGGCCATTACAGGGTACTTCTAGGGCCTGTACGAGCTTGTACTGCTGTGTGGTGTGTGTGTGTGGTGTGTGTGTGTGTGTGTGTGTGTCTCTCTCATTGCCCTCCATCACTCAGTCTACAACACGCCCTGTAGAACCACTATGTCTCATGGTGTCAGCCGTAGACACCACTATGTCTCATGGTGTCAGCCCTGTAGACACCACTAGTCTCATGGTGTCAGCCCTGTAGACACCACTATGTCTCATGGTGTCAGCCCTGTAGCACCACTATGTCTCAGGTGTCAGCCCTGTAGACACCACTATGTCTCATGGTGTCAGCCCTGTAGACACCACTATGTCTCATTGGTTCAGCCCTGTAGACACCACTATGTCTCATGGTGTCAGCCCTGTAGACACCACTATGTCTCATGGTGTCAGCCCTGTAGACACCACTATGTCTCATGGTGTCAGCCCTGTAGACACCACTATGCCTCATGGTGTCAGCCCTGTTGCTCTGCCTCTCTATTGTTCTCCAGTCTCTCCTTTGAGAGAGAAACAGGTAATTTGTTGCTAGTTGACAGCAGCTCTGTGACTGAGGCGAGCCAAGCTCTCTACACAGGGTTAATAGAGAGACTCCAGGTGTCAGACACCACTGAAGCCAGGGGAGTAGGGTTAATAGAGAGTCCAGGTGTCAGACACCACTGAAAGCCAGGGAGAGTAGGTTATAGAGAGACTCCAGTGTCAGACACCACTGGAAAGCCAGGGGAGAGTAGGGTTAATAGAGAGACTCCAGGTGTCAGACACCTGGAAAGCCAGGAGGTAGGTTAATAGAGAGACTCCAGGTCAGACACACTGGAAAGCCAGGGGAGTCTTTTAGTTTAGCTTTTTTGTCAGCCATCTCGTTATTTGGTGGGGAAAGGGTGGGGGGTAACAAGATCGATAACACAAGATCCCAAATTTGGTTGGGAGCAAAATAGCTTTGTGTACAAGGGTGGGGGCATAATTAGAGAACATGCCAAAGCTTATAAAGTGAAACATTTTGCTGCTGAGAAAGAAAGAAAATTATGCGCATAAAATTATGAAGGGGGAATTCACCTAATAAGCCTAGCTGCCTCAACTATCACATTTCTCCCCACCTCTTTTATTTTAATGTAATGCATATTTCTACTGGAAGCACCTCTCTCATTAGCATATTCATAACTACTGCTTCCTGCCTTCCTTTAAACCACCCGATAGTTTCCTGGGAAAAGAAACGACTTCACACTTCAGCGAGCCTGAACGGAAGGGGATACGCCCGGAGAGAAAATACCACCAGAAAAGAGCAGTTATTCAACAGCCAAGAAAACAACTGTAGAAGACGTTTTGAAACTCTGATTACGCTCCATTCAACCACCTCAATCACCACTTAACATTACATTCATAGTGCTTTCTTTACTGTGGATGAATGTGTGAATGGAGTGAGATAATAAAAATGATTATCATGTGATGATAAATTATGATAAACGATGCTTAGGATAGCTTAAACAAAGAACAACACACGCATATGCACACACACACCACACACACACACACACACACACACACACACACACACACACACACACACACACACACACACACACACAACCTACAGTAACGTGTGTCCTGACTTCCTATAATAACCCATAATAATAAGTGTAGCTGGTCTCTGGTTCCAGCACGGTGAAACCTCTGTTAGTGGATAGAACAGATGGTGGGCTGATATTCCATCTGTAAGGCGACACAGAGCCCTGTCCTGAGAGGGACTAACATCTCCTACACACACACACACACAGAGCCCTGTCCTGAGAGGGACTAACATCTCCTACACACACACACACACACACACATCACCAGGCCCTGTCCTGAGAGGGACATTCATCTCCACACACCACACAGACCCTGTCCTGAGAGGACTCATCTCCTACACACACACACAGACACAACAGGTGTCCATGAGAGGGACTAACATCTCCTACACACAACACACACACACACAGAGCCCTGTCCTGAGAGGTACTAACATTCCTACACACACACACACCACAGAGCCCTGTCCTGAGAGGGACTAACACTTCCTACACACACACACACACACACACACACACACAGAGAGCCCTGTCCTGAGAGGGACTAAACATCTCCTACACACACACACACACAGAGCCCTGTCCTGAGAGGGACTAACATATCCTACACACACACACACACACAGAGAGCCCTGTCCTGAGAGGTGACTGAACATCTCCTACACACAGAGAGCCCTGTCCTGAGAGGGACTAACATCTCCTACACACACACACACACAAACACACACACACCAACATGAAAAAAAACTACAGTTTACTATAGAATACTACAGTACTTACTGTATAATTCTGTAGTAAATTGTAGAATACTGTAGAATACTATACTACACACTGTAGTATCCCTCGAGTATCCTAACTATAGAATGTTGTAGTATACTGTAAAATATTATAGTAGATACTACAGTATTATTCCCCAAAATACTACAGTCTGCTAAAGCACTACACTTTTAGCTATAGCAAATACTACTGTATTTATCTTGCATATACCCTAACCATTCCCCTCTCCCATATCCACATTTGTGCCCCCTATACGTGAGAAAGTGACATGCCAAGTATAGACCATATATTGTGTTCCCTATATGTAGAACAGGGCAGAAGCGCTGACCTACAGTATGTGTTCACACCCAGTTTTACCTCCATTTCTATCAGCATGTCAAATGTACAACCAGAGGGGAAAACAACTCTAGACCACCTTTATCCACACACAGAGACACGTACAAAGCTCTCCCTCGCCCTCCATTTGGCAAATTTGACCATAATTCTATCCTCCTGATTCCTGCTTACAAGCAAACATTTAAGCAGGAAGCACCAGTGACTCGGTCAATAAAAAAGTGTTCAGATGAAGCAGATGCTAAACTACAGGACTGTTTTGCTATCACAGACTGGAACATATTCCAGGATTCTTCCGAATACACCACATCAGTCACTGGCTTCATCAGTAAGTGCATTGATGACGTTGTCCCCACACTGACCATATGTACATACCCCAAACAGAAGCCATGGATTACAGGCAACATCCGCACTGAGCTAAAGGTCATAGAGGCCGCTTTCAAGGAGCGGGACTCTAACCCGGAAGCTTATAAGAAATCCCGCTATGCCCACCGACGAACCATCAAACAGGCAAAGCATCAATACAGGACTAAGATCGAATCGTACTCCACCGGTTCCGACACTCGACGGATGTGGCAGGGCTTGCAATCTAAATACTACAGTGAATACTACAGTAAAGTCTGCAAAAACAATACAGTGAATACTATAGTAGTTTACCATAGTATACTATAGTATTTTACCATAGTATAGCATAGTATTTTACCATAGTATACACTAGTATTTTTTCATGTGGGCACACACACATGCACGCATGCACACACAAATACACGCTTACGTAAACACATGCGCACACATCAAAACACACACACACACACACACACACACACACACACACACACACACACACACACACACACTAAAGCACAGTTGGTTAAGTGGGAACTCAACACCAGACTTTACTGTAATGTAATACCTCATTAGTACACTTGGCTAAGCCTCAACTTCACGTGAGCGTGTGGACAGGCACGCATGGGCAAGAAGGGGACGTGGTTCGGGCGGTAGAGGCACACACACAGAAACACACACACACACGTGATGGAAAAGTGACATATGAGGACCCTGCTACCTCTTAATGGA
This sequence comes from Salvelinus sp. IW2-2015, assembly GCF_002910315.2. Lineage (NCBI taxonomy): Eukaryota > Metazoa > Chordata > Actinopteri > Salmoniformes > Salmonidae > Salvelinus > Salvelinus sp. IW2-2015. The sequence goes on along the minus strand of NW_019944321.1, from coordinate 3,134 downwards.
ACATCTGTCCATTTCAACAGAAGGAGCCCAGAAGGCCAAGAAGTAACTATCCATGAGCTACCAGTTATATTATGAGTACAGTATTATTATGAGCACATATAATTGAGCTACAGTTATTATGAGCTACAGATATTATATGCAGCCTACAGCTTAATATGAGCTCGGTATATTTATGAAGCTACAGCTATATTATAGAGCCCTATAATTAGGTTCCTATAATATGAGCTAACAATATGATTATATATGAGCTGTACGGTCATATAGACTTCAGTTACGCTATATGACATACAGTACTTTATAGTACTATATCGCCAGCATTTGAGTACCAGACTTATACTCAATATATTAGTAAGCATATATGGTCTTACATGAGCTACGAGTATAATATTGAGCTAAGTATATTTGAGCTACAATGTAATATTGAGCTACAGTATAGTTAGAGCTTACGATTATATGAGCTACAGGATATATTATGAGCTACAGTCATAATATTGAGCTACAGTATATATCTCATGAGCTACCAGTTGCTATTAATGAGCTACAGTGTATAATTATGAGCTACGAGTGACTAATATAAGCTTACAATATAATTTAAGCTACAGTATATTATGAGTCTACAGTATATAGCTGAGCGTTACAGTATATTATGGCTACAGTATATTTATGAGCGTATATCAGTACTACTTATGAGCTACAGTAATATTATGAGGTTATAGTGAGCACAAGGTTAGCTTCTACTGAATCAGAGACAGACGGCACCGACAGGGGAAATTAGCCCTGTCCTGAGAGGGATAATATCTATCAGACAGGGGAGGGGGAAAACTATTGCACCCCCCCCCCCGGTAGACCATATTAGAGACGACATAATTTCCTCAGATTACACAGATCTGTAAAGAATTCGGAAAACAATCCCATTATGATAACTTCCATATATCTACTGGGTGAAATACCACAGGTGTGCCAATCCGCCGCAGCAAGATTTGTGACCTGTTGCCACAAGGAAAAGGTCAACCATGTGAAGAAAGCCCTGTAAATACAAACCCCATATTTATGCTTATTTATTTATTTATTTTCCCTTTTGTACATTAACCATTTGTACATCTTTACAACACTGTATATATAAATAATATGACATTTGTAATTGTTTTCTTTTTGAAACTATCTGTATGTGTAATGTTTCTTCTTCATTTTTATTGTTTATTTCACTTTGTTATTAGCCTACCTCACTGCTTTGGCAATGTTAACTAATGATATTCCAATGCAAAATTAACTGCCTTCTTGCAATTGAATTGAATTGAAGAAGAGAGAGAGAGAGAGAGAGAGACGGAGAAGACGAGAGAATGAGAGAGATAGAGAGAGAACGGAGAGGAGAGAAGAGACGAGAGAGACACGCAGAGAGAGAGAGGAGATCGGCAGAGGGGAGTGGGGGAGGAAGGAGAGAGAGAAGACGAGAGACGAAGAGGAGGAGACGGAGAATGAACTTGATTTATAAGCTAGTATCTCTAAAGAGAGGAAGTGAGGGGAAGAGGAGAGAGGGTATAGGGACAGAGGGAAGTTCAGGAGCCACACAGTTAGGCCGCCGAGGGTTGGAGTAGACATCCGACACGAAACCACGGTGGGGCACCACAAGGTTAGGGCACACAGGTGTTAGGGTACACGGCTTAGGAGCCCCAGGTTAGGCCAAGGGTTGGAACGGTAGCGGCCCAAGGTTAGGAGCAGTTGGCGCCCAAGGATTAGGTACAAAGTTGGCGTACGAGATAGGTGGACCCGATGGAGTTAAGGAGCAGTTAGGCAAGGGTTGGGGAGTTGGGGATCCTTCCTCTTTTTCTCCGATTGTGTATGTGAGAGATGTGTCTAATCTTGGTTCTCTTGGTGTCTAACTATGGTGTTAATCCTTGTCTTCTCGAGTGTCTTGTATCTCTGCTGGTACTATGAGACCGTGGTGTGACCTACCCTGTGGTGTGACAGCATGTGGTGCTCTAACTGTGAGTGTGTCGTGGTGGTACTGGTAGTTGTGAGACCCTGTGAGATCTCGGAAAGCTGTGCGAGAGAGATGTGAGAGAGCACTTGTTGGCTCCGGTAGGTGTACGAAGACCTGGTGATAGACGATGACTCGAGAGAGAGAGCGTATTGAACTGCCCTTAACACCTTCAGCTACTGGACACCTTCTTGACACACTTTCAGTTAATACTTTCCTTCTTTCTTCCTTCTCTTTCTTATTTTTCTTTCTCCTACTTTTTTACTTCTCTATTGATAAGCGTCTCTCCTCCTATATCGCTCCTCTCTTCTTCCTCCTCCTCTCTCTATCTCCCTCTCCTATCCCCTCTGCTTCTCTCCTTCTATCTCCCTCGTCTCTCCCTTCTGCTTTTCCTAATCAATCTCCCTGATATGGCTTATCCTCTGTCTTCACTCTAATTTTTATCTTCTCTGACACTCCTTATCCTCCTTATTCTCCTTATACTTCCTAGCAGCTTGCTTATTTCACGTAGTCTTAACCCGTCAGTCTTTCTATCTTCCCTTTACTCTTATCTGCCTCTTCTTTCTACTCTCTTTTACACGTAGATGTTCTGGTGCTTGTTTATATCCATTCTGCTTCTTAGATCTCCACTCTCAGGTTGATATTGCTCTGTATCCTTGTTATCTTTACTTCATTCGCGTTGCCTTCTCTTGTGTCCTGTAGTTCTCCACTTACCTGTCCTGTATCTGAATTATTACCTTAATTCTACTACTTGTAAAATTATTACCTCTACTTATCCACACCTACCATACACTTACACACTCATAAACACTCACACACCTTACATCATCTCACACTATCACATACCATCACCCTTCCATCTCATCCTAACATCACTCACCACTATCCATACACATCACTATCTACACCACCAACACTACATCCTAGTCCTCTTTTCATATCTTCACTTTATCCTTTTCATAGTCGGCTGATGTTATTCTTTATTCTTTTTTAAGCTCATCTTATAATTCTTTTTTTCGGTCTCTTCATATTATGTTGCTTGTTTACGACTCGAATGCTGTTACATTCTTGTTTTCTGTTTCCGCTGGTAGTTCGTGGGGGTTGTCAATTACTTATTCACGGTTGTTGAACTTGTCAGTTTCTTATGTAGTGCTTG
>NW_019944320.1:76437-77416 GCF_002910315.2 Salvelinus sp. IW2-2015 | reverse complement strand
CTCTCTCTCTCTCGTTCCTGCGCTCTCTCTCCCGCTCTCTCTCTCTCTCTCGTTCCTGCTCTTCCTTCCTTCTCTCTCTCGTTCCTGCTCTCTCTCCCTCTCTCTCATTCCTGCTCTCTCTCTCCCTCTCTCTCTCGTTCCTGCTCTTCCCTCCTTTTCTGTCTCGTTCCTGCTCTATCCCTCCCCCTCTCTCTCTCTCTCTCTCTCCCTTTGTTTGTTGGTTCAGTCTTCTGCCATCCTGTATCCCTTGGCCTGCATTCCAAATGGCACCCTCTGTAAACCTCTGGCACCCTTGTAAAACTCTGGCACCCTCTGTAAACCTCTGGCACCCTTGTAAATCTCTGGCACCCTCTGTAAATCTCTGGCACCCTCTGTAAATCTCTGGCACCCTCTGTAAATCTCTAGCTCCCTCTGTAAAACTCTGGCACCCTCTGTAAATATCTGGCACCCTCTGTAAATATCTGGCACCCTCTGTAAATCTCTGGCACCCTCTGTAAACCTCTGGCACCCTTGTAAAACTCTGGCACCCTCTGTAAATATCTGGCTCCCTCTGTAAATCTCTGGCTCCCTCTGTAAACATTTCTCTCCCCTCTGGTTCAAAGTGATGGGAAGAGTCAGAAACATGATTTCTTTCACAGAGCAATTAAAGACTTTCGGTTTATAATTAAAATGCTAATTAATTATTTAATTGAGTACAGGACTTTGGTCACGGTGTGTGTGTGTGTGTTTGTGTTTCCAGAGATGGGAACCACTGAGTGACAGTTCACACCTACGGTAGYCTACAGGTGGGTGATGAATCCAAATGGCAATTTCAAAGCTTCAGACCTCAGAGTCCACCCAACAGAGCTGAAAAGCTGAACATAGACCCCCCAAATAGAATGTGTGCCCCCCAGTTATGTTTTCCCATAAACGTCACAAATGGTATATGAATTACCCTGCCCGGTTATGCCAATGTAGCGTTGCAGAGCCTGCCAGTAGC
>NW_019944320.1:62866-72943 GCF_002910315.2 Salvelinus sp. IW2-2015 | reverse complement strand
TTTTTGCCTGCCATATCAGTTCTGTTATACTCACAGACATTATTTTAACAGTTTTGGAAACTTTAGAGTGTTTTCTATCCAAATCTACTAATTATGTATAATAAATAAATATATATATATAAATAAATAAATATGCATATCATAGCTTCTGCGCCTGAGTAGCAGGCAGTTTAATTTGGGCACGCTTTTCATTCAAAATTCCGAATGCTGCCCCCTACCCTAGTGAAGTTAAGGATTTTAAACTCCAGTGTCTGTATTCTGTCTCTAAATGTTGTCTATCACTAACAGCACCATATCACCAGGTAACATTCCGAGTATGCTGTCCATCACCAGCAGCACCATATCACCAGGTAACATTCTGAGTATGTGTACATGTACTTAAAGGGGATTCTGATTCTGATGTAGTGCATTCCTTTTGACAGGCCCATATGGTTCTGATCAGAATGACTATATACACATGTAGATTGTAGTCATTTAGCAGACACTCTCATCCAGAGTGACGTACAGTTAGTGCATTCATCTTAAATTAAGATGGCTGGGTGACACAACACATCACAATCGTATCAGGTAGATTTTTCCTCAATAAAGTATTTATCAGCAAAGTCAGTGCTAGTGAGAAAATATATATTTATTTTTTTGAAGATGATGCGAGCTTCGACTGGAATCCAGGAGGAAGGTCGAAAACCAGGCAAATAAGAATGAAAACCATTCCAGACCAGCAACTTAGCAGTATTTTGATTTTTTTATGTGTTATCGCTTACACTATTAGCCCAGAATGTTTTTTTTGTGTCATTACATACAGCCGGAAAATTACTTTTGGATATCAGAGCTGCGGTAACTCACCAGCACTACGACCAGGAATCTGATTTACTCGAATTGGATCCTTTGTACACACCCCCCAGGGAAATGTAACTCATCCCAGAGGCTGCTCCAAGACGCCACCGGTGGAGAAGAGGTATTTGGAGTGGACTTCTAGTCCAGCTCAGGAGGTGGGCACACCATCCACTGCTTCCGAGTATATTGCTCGCTAATGTTCAGTCTCTAAAAAATAAAGTAGATGAGCTCAGGACGAGGATCTCCCTCCAGCGAGACATCAGGGACCGTAACATACTCTGTTTCACGGAATCATGGCTCTCTCGGGATATACTGTCCCCGTCCATCCAGCCAGCTGGGTTCTCAGTGCATCGCGCAGACAGGAATAAAGAACTCTCTGGATGTACTGTCCCCATCCATACAGCCAGCTGGGTTCTCAGTGCATCGCGCAGACAGGAATATAGAACTTTCCGGGAAGAAGAAGAGCAGAGGTGTACGTTTCATGATTAACCACTAATGGTGTGATTGTGATAACGTACAGAAACTCAAGTAATTTTGTTCAACCGACCTAGAATACCTCACCTTACCACCCAAGAGAATTCTCTTCAGTTATAGTCACAGCCATGTATATTCCCCCTTAAGCTGACACCACGACGGCCCTCAAGGAACTACCCTGGACTTTATGCAAACTGGAAACCACATATCCTGAGGCCACATGTATTGTAGCTGGGGATTTAAACAAAGCAAATTTGAGGGAAAAGCATATACCCAAACCAGAAACCGTGGATAGATGGCAGCATTTGCGCTAAACTGAGAGCGTGAACCACCGCATTTAACCATGGCAAGGTGACTGGTAATATGGTTTAATACAAACAGTGTAGTTATTCCCTCCGTAAGGCAATCAAACAGGCAAAACGTCAGTACAGAGACAAAGTGGAGTCGCAATTCAATGGCTCGGACATGAGACGTATGTCGCAGGGTCCACAGACAATCATGGATTATAAAGGGAAAACCAGCAATGTCACGGACACTGACGTCCAGACAAGCTAAACACCTTATTTGATGGCTTTGAGGATAAAACAGTGCCCTCAACGCGGCCCGTTCCCAAGGGCTGTGGGCTCTCCTTCTCCGTGGTCAACGTGAGTAAGACATTTAAGGATGTTTACCCTAGCAAGGCTGTCGGCCCAGACAGCATCCCTATCTGCATCCTCAGAGCATGCACAGACCAGCTGGTTGGAGTGTTTTACGGACATATTCAATCTCTCCCAATCCCAGTCTGCAGTCCCGACTTGCTACAAGATGCCCACCATTGTTCCTGTACCCAAGAATGAAAAGGTAGCTGAACTAAATGACTATCGCCTCTCAAAGCACTCACTTCTGTCATCTTGAAGTGCTTTGAGAGGCTAGTCAAAGATCATATCACCTTCACCTTACCTGACACCCCAGACCAGGGTATCGCCTCGTAGAAGGTGAGCGACTCCTGTCATCCTGATTGGTGTCTCACTTCTTCTCAAACCCTAGCAAACACAGCTGACTAATCAAAATGCGTTCTAAACTGAAGATCATGATTAGGTGATTATTGGAGTCAGATGTGATAGCTGGGGCTGTGGGCAAAACTGTGACACCAATCAGGCCCACGAGGACTGGAATTGCCCACCTCTGCCTTAGACCCACTTCAATTTGCTTGCCTGGAAGACTTGATAAAGATCAAAGGTAAGCGATTAATTTTACTGCTTTTCTGACTTTCGTGACCACGCTAATTTGCGGCTAGCTGTTCTTTCTGTCTTGATGCAAAAAGTATCAAAATACACAAATTCTACACAGGACTCTTAAAGAATTTCATATAGATGTTAATTGTATTCTTTGGTCACAGAAACAATGAAAAAATATATAGAAAAATAAATAATGAAATGTTAATTACATAAAGCAGCCCGTGTAATCATCTGCCAGAGAGTAGCCCCAATCGGCCCGAGCCCCAAGTAATACATTTGGGCCAGATAACTCTCACCAGAATCGGCCCAAGCTCAATCCTCGCATTCCAGCCATAAGTAATACTGCCGCAGGACGTCGGCTGAGTCTGACTCTCAGCCGTGTGCTCCGACTCTCAGCCGGAATCAGCCCAGATCCGCTGTACTAGCTGGGGACTCTCCGACAATAATTAAATTTAGAGGATTGGAGGATTCTACATTAATATCTAAAGGGCATTTTTCATTAGGATCTGATCGGTGAGAATACCTAAGGGGCTTTTATATCATTCTAAATTAATTTATTATAGTTCTGCACCGCCCTACGGGACTCCCAATCACAGTCGAATGTGACACAGCCTGGATTTGAACCAGGGACCACTTCGCTACTCAGGAGACATGATCAACATGACCAATATATATTGTCCTGCTAATAGCCCATCCTAGAAATGTTGTTTGCGGAATTCACAGCCTGCTACGCTTGTGGAAAAACGTTATATTAATTCATTAATATAAAGTTAATAATAATATTAATAATAATAATACTTCCCCCTTTTAATCAATTAGTATATTTGAGTTTAACCACAATATTTGTTGTATTATTTGTTCTGTCTTTTCTGGTGGATTAAACTGAAATTGCAACCAACTTTCGATGGCTTATTTTAAAAAAACAATATTTTGGAGATGATTTAGTTTTCATCCTTGAACATGGAGTGAGACATTGTTACTAATTTCTAAATAATGGCAGTTTGTTATTTAAAATGATTTACTTCTGTTTTTAGAGGGAGAGAAACAAAAAGTCCACCATCACCTCATGGGTCGTGGGCAGCAGGGGTATTGAACCGGCCTCTGCAGCTATACTGCGATGCTGCATCTTAAACCTCTGCGCCAGTCAGGCACTGAACAACTTGACTGATCGGGAGTAGGCTACAGTACTACAGTAAGAGCAAAATAATCCTAACATTTCCACACCCTAATTGTAGTCTAAGTTTCTCTTGGAAATTAAAAACCTATGTGTAACAACAGTTTTAGTAAGTAATACTGACGAAATGTAACAAAAAAAAAGTGTATTTTTCCGGGTGTACGTGTGCAGGACAGACGATTCGCAGTTCTTAGATTATTGTTCTAAATTCTGATCACCATCATCGTCCTAGCATCCAGTTAATTGAAATTCAATTTTGAAATCGTGCACAATTAACAGTTTCTATTTGGTTTATGTCACCCATTCATTGTCAGTTAGAGACATATTAGCAGCTTGGGACCCAAAAGCATAATCAGTGCTCTAGCTCCCCCTTGTGGTGGTCTGGAGCAATGAAGCAGTGACGCAGGGTATGAACCACAAATTACCTCTAAATCCCGCAGCATAATCGCAAAACGTTTAGTTGAGCAACCACTGTAGAGCACTCATCCTTGAACGTATCAGTCTGAAACTTTGCTTACACACTACTGCCATATTGTGGGCAACATCTAAATTATGCTCAGAGTCCTAGGTACCTGTATGGCCTTTCTTTTGCATTTCAAAGATGATGCAACAAAAAATAGAAAACACATGTTTTAAAAATATATATATTTTACCAGATCTAATGTTATATTCAACCACATTAATTTCACATTTTCACAAACTTCAAAGTGTTTCCTTCCAAATGGTATCAATAATATGCATATCCTTGCTTCAGGTCCTGAGCTACAGGCAGTTAGATTTGGGTATGTCATTTGAGGAGGAAATTGAAAACAAGAGTCCGATCCCTGAGGATAAGTGTAACGGGTGTCGTCGTCGGATGAAGAGGAGTCGGACCAAAGCGCAGCGTGGTAAGTGTTCATGACTTTGTATTTAAACTGAACACTAAACAAAAATAACAAAGTGAATAACCAAAACCGAAACAGTCCTGTCAGGTGCAAAACACTAAACAGAAAACAACTACCCACAAAAACCATGTGGGAAAACGCTACCTAAGTATGGTTCCCAATCAGAGACAACGATAGTCAGCTGTCCCTGATTGAGAACCACACCCGGCCAAAACAAAGAAATACAAAACATAGAAAAAAGAACATAGAATGCCCACCCAAATCACACCGTGACCAAAGGCATGACAATAAGGCTGTAACATAATAGAATGTGGGAAAAGTCAAGGGGTCTGAATGCACTATAAATATGACAAAACGTGTATTTTCTTCAACATTTTTAAAACTACATTATAATAACTCAAATGACGATTAATCGTTATTTTAGTACCTGGATTGTACCTTGGGAAANTAAAAATCAGAAATGATGGCTGGATTCACAAGATCTGTATCTTTCATCTGGTGTCTTGGACTTGTGATTTAATGATATTTAGATGCTTGTATTTACTTGTGACGCTATGCTAGGCTATGCTAGTCAGCTTTTTTACTGTGGGGGGTGCTCCCGGATCCGGGATGGTGACTCGTGAGAAGTTAAACAATAAATGTTATTTTGTTCAATAATGTCCCTCTTTATGACCAAATACCTACTTTTTGTTCGCGCATTTTGTCCAGTAATCCGAATGCTTAAGACGCGTGCACTAATAAGTCCAGACAAAAAGTACAAAAAAAAGTACAATAAAAGTTAGTAGAAACATGCCAAACGATGTTTAAAATCAATCCTCTGGTTGTATTTGTCATAAATGATCCATATTTCAACCGGACAAAAGCTTCGTCAATAGGAAGGAGAAACAAGAAAGGCGCGTTTCCGATCAGGGTGCATGGCTGATGAATGGAAATGTCCACTGGCCACTGATTGAAAGTGCTGTATCTCCCTAATTTTTTCTGAGTAAAAGCCTGAAACAATGCCGAAAGACTGGCCACATGTAGAGGAAGCCACAGAGCTCGTGAACTGGGTCCTAAGTCTTTGTATGGTGGATAGGCTTTCAATMGAAAAACAGCTTTTCAAAATAATAGTACTTCCTGGTTGGATTTTCCTCTGGTTTTTGCCTGCCATATCAGTTCTGTTATACTCACAGACATTATTTTAACAGTTTTGGAAACTTTAGAGTGTTTTCTATCCAAATCTACTAATTATGTATAATAAATAAATATATATATATAAATAAATAAATATGCATATCATAGCTTCTGCGCCTGAGTAGCAGGCAGTTTAATTTGGGCACGCTTTTCATTCAAAATTCCGAATGCTGCCCCCTACCCTAGTGAAGTTAAGGATTTTAAACTCCAGTGTCTGTATTCTGTCTCTAAATGTTGTCTATCACTAACAGCACCATATCACCAGGTAACATTCCGAGTATGCTGTCCATCACCAGCAGCACCATATCACCAGGTAACATTCTGAGTATGTGTACATGTACTTAAAGGGGATTCTGATTCTGATGTAGTGCATTCCTTTTGACAGGCCCATATGGTTCTGATCAGAATGACTATATACACATGTAGATTGTAGTCATTTAGCAGACACTCTCATCCAGAGTGACGTACAGTTAGTGCATTCATCTTAAATTAAGATGGCTGGGTGACACAACACATCACAATCGTATCAGGTAGATTTTTCCTCAATAAAGTATTTATCAGCAAAGTCAGTGCTAGTGAGAAAATATATATTTATTTTTTTGAAGATGATGCGAGCTTCGACTGGAATCCAGGAGGAAGGTCGAAAACCAGGCAAATAAGAATGAAAACCATTCCAGACCAGCAACTTAGCAGTATTTTGATTTTTTTATGTGTTATCGCTTACACTATTAGCCCAGAATGTTTTTTTTGTGTCATTACATACAGCCGGAAAATTACTTTTGGATATCAGAGCTGCGGTAACTCACCAGCACTACGACCAGGAATCTGATTTACTCGAATTGGATCCTTTGTACACACCCCCCAGGGAAATGTAACTCATCCCAGAGGCTGCTCCAAGACGCCACCGGTGGAGAAGAGGTATTTGGAGTGGACTTCTAGTCCAGCTCAGGAGGTGGGCACACCATCCACTGCTTCCGAGTATATTGCTCGCTAATGTTCAGTCTCTAAAAAATAAAGTAGATGAGCTCAGGACGAGGATCTCCCTCCAGCGAGACATCAGGGACCGTAACATACTCTGTTTCACGGAATCATGGCTCTCTCGGGATATACTGTCCCCGTCCATCCAGCCAGCTGGGTTCTCAGTGCATCGCGCAGACAGGAATAAAGAACTCTCTGGATGTACTGTCCCCATCCATACAGCCAGCTGGGTTCTCAGTGCATCGCGCAGACAGGAATATAGAACTTTCCGGGAAGAAGAAGAGCAGAGGTGTACGTTTCATGATTAACCACTAATGGTGTGATTGTGATAACGTACAGAAACTCAAGTAATTTTGTTCAACCGACCTAGAATACCTCACCTTACCACCCAAGAGAATTCTCTTCAGTTATAGTCACAGCCATGTATATTCCCCCTTAAGCTGACACCACGACGGCCCTCAAGGAACTACCCTGGACTTTATGCAAACTGGAAACCACATATCCTGAGGCCACATGTATTGTAGCTGGGGATTTAAACAAAGCAAATTTGAGGGAAAAGCATATACCCAAACCAGAAACCGTGGATAGATGGCAGCATTTGCGCTAAACTGAGAGCGTGAACCACCGCATTTAACCATGGCAAGGTGACTGGTAATATGGTTTAATACAAACAGTGTAGTTATTCCCTCCGTAAGGCAATCAAACAGGCAAAACGTCAGTACAGAGACAAAGTGGAGTCGCAATTCAATGGCTCGGACATGAGACGTATGTCGCAGGGTCCACAGACAATCATGGATTATAAAGGGAAAACCAGCAATGTCACGGACACTGACGTCCAGACAAGCTAAACACCTTATTTGATGGCTTTGAGGATAAAACAGTGCCCTCAACGCGGCCCGTTCCCAAGGGCTGTGGGCTCTCCTTCTCCGTGGTCAACGTGAGTAAGACATTTAAGGATGTTTACCCTAGCAAGGCTGTCGGCCCAGACAGCATCCCTATCTGCATCCTCAGAGCATGCACAGACCAGCTGGTTGGAGTGTTTTACGGACATATTCAATCTCTCCCAATCCCAGTCTGCAGTCCCGACTTGCTACAAGATGCCCACCATTGTTCCTGTACCCAAGAATGAAAAGGTAGCTGAACTAAATGACTATCGCCTCTCAAAGCACTCACTTCTGTCATCTTGAAGTGCTTTGAGAGGCTAGTCAAAGATCATATCACCTTCACCTTACCTGACACCCCAGACCAGGGTATCGCCTCGTAGAAGGTGAGCGACTCCTGTCATCCTGATTGGTGTCTCACTTCTTCTCAAACCCTAGCAAACACAGCTGACTAATCAAAATGCGTTCTAAACTGAAGATCATGATTAGGTGATTATTGGAGTCAGATGTGATAGCTGGGGCTGTGGGCAAAACTGTGACACCAATCAGGCCCACGAGGACTGGAATTGCCCACCTCTGCCTTAGACCCACTTCAATTTGCTTGCCTGGAAGACTTGATAAAGATCAAAGGTAAGCGATTAATTTTACTGCTTTTCTGACTTTCGTGACCACGCTAATTTGCGGCTAGCTGTTCTTTCTGTCTTGATGCAAAAAGTATCAAAATACACAAATTCTACACAGGACTCTTAAAGAATTTCATATAGATGTTAATTGTATTCTTTGGTCACAGAAACAATGAAAAAATATATAGAAAAATAAATAATGAAATGTTAATTACATAAAGCAGCCCGTGTAATCATCTGCCAGAGAGTAGCCCCAATCGGCCCGAGCCCCAAGTAATACATTTGGGCCAGATAACTCTCACCAGAATCGGCCCAAGCTCAATCCTCGCATTCCAGCCATAAGTAATACTGCCGCAGGACGTCGGCTGAGTCTGACTCTCAGCCGTGTGCTCCGACTCTCAGCCGGAATCAGCCCAGATCCGCTGTACTAGCTGGGGACTCTCCGACAATAATTAAATTTAGAGGATTGGAGGATTCTACATTAATATCTAAAGGGCATTTTTCATTAGGATCTGATCGGTGAGAATACCTAAGGGGCTTTTATATCATTCTAAATTAATTTATTATAGTTCTGCACCGCCCTACGGGACTCCCAATCACAGTCGAATGTGACACAGCCTGGATTTGAACCAGGGACCACTTCGCTACTCAGGAGACATGATCAACATGACCAATATATATTGTCCTGCTAATAGCCCATCCTAGAAATGTTGTTTGCGGAATTCACAGCCTGCTACGCTTGTGGAAAAACGTTATATTAATTAATTAATATAAAGTTAATAATAATATTAATAATAATAATACTTCCCCCTTTTAATCAATTAGTATATTTGAGTTTAACCACAATATTTGTTGTATTATTTGTTCTGTCTTTTCTGGTGGATTAAACTGAAATTGCAACCAACTTTCTATGGCTTGTTAAAAAATAACAATATTTTGGAGATTATTTAGTTTTCATTCTTGAACATGGAGTGAGACATTGTTACTAATTTCTAAATAATGGCAGTTTGTTATTTAAAATGATTTATTTCTGTTTTTAGAGGGAGAGAAACAAAAAGTCCACCATCACCTCATGGGTCGTGGGCAGCAGGGGTATTGAACCAGCCTCTGTAGCTATGCAAATGAACTGTAATTATTTAAAAAAATAGCAGTCTGTTTTGGGATTACTGTTTTGGGATTAGTGTGGAGAAAATAGGAACTCACTTTGATTATTACAACCTCTCCAAATGTCGGTGTACGTAATCTGCTAGTACTTATTAATATTACCTAAGTGGAATTACTGGAATGTCACTGTCTGAAAGATGAATGAAACAACATTTTGAAGGTTTTTCAAACAGGTGAAAGTCAGTACTCCTTCTGTCTGATTTAATAGCATACCGTTTACTATCACACATAAACAACATGCCACAACCCAGTGAAAAGAACCCAAGAAACATCATATTTTTATCTTTATTTAACTAGGAAAGTCAGTTAAGAACAAATTCTTATTTACAATGACAGCCTACCGGGGACAACTTCCTTGTTCAGGGGCAGAACGACAGATTTTTACCTTGTCAGCTCGGGGATTCGATCTAGCAACCTTTCAGTTACTAGTCCAACGCTCTAACCACTAGACTACCTGCCGCCCCATATACACACACTGTATCCCACATACACACCCCATAACCTGTACACACACTGTCCTCCACATACACACCCCATAACCTGTACACACACCGTACCCCATATACACACCCCATAACCTGTACACACACCGTATCCCACATACACACCCCATAACCTGTACACACACTGTACCCCATATACACACCCCATAACCTGTACACACACTGTACCCCA
>NW_019944320.1:49784-56284 GCF_002910315.2 Salvelinus sp. IW2-2015 | reverse complement strand
ATGTAAACAGAGCTGACTGGTGTCTCTAGTACTACAGGGGTCTTGGGTTACACAAAGTTCATATGCAGCCAGACATGCTTATAGACCCCCTTGAGTCACAACAGATAAGCAATAAATCAACACACACACACCACACACACAACACACAACACACACACACACACACACACACCACACACACACACACACACACACACACACACACACACACACACACACACACACACACACACACACACACACACACACTAAAGTACCTAAAACCCTGTTAGGAACAGAGACAACAGCTTCAAGTCCTCTACTACTTAGAATTCATCCCATGGCACCCTATCTTTGTCAGTTTTGAAGTACGTTTGACCAGAGCCCCAATTGGCCCACAGGGTTTTGGGATGTAGGCTCAGTGTTGTCCTCTGATTGATTGCCGGCTAGCCAATGATCGACAGCTATTTTGATCATCTGGTCATTTTAGACCAATCTGTGTCCTTGGTTATGTCCTTTATTCCCTATATAGTGTTTTAGTCTTGTCAAAAGTAGCGCCGTTTGGGACGTACCCCTTCAATAGACCAAGAYGCAGTGCTTCATTTGAGGAACAGGATCRGGCAACTCTRAGATTTGACCTTGTTTTTTTCCCGGGCARCTATTTGCCCGGTTTCCGTACCTCACGTGGGCATTATAAATACAATCTGTTCACTGTTTACACTGTAAACATACCAACAACACAAAAAGTGATCAGAGTAAAGTTGCCTCCTGGTTATTTCTCCCGCCAGCCAGAAAAAAACATAATTTAAAAGCCCGGTGATCCTTCTATGGAAACATGCTAATCCTTCCACACTGATCTCAGAACTGCTCTCTTATTTGTACATAGAGGTTATGGGGAGGATCGGCGAGGTAAGTAACTGATCTAGAAACAGGTCTTGGCAGTGATGGTCAGCTAGTGAAGAGGTGCCTACGTAATCACGTCATGTAGCCTCGGCTAGTGAAGAGGTCCCTACGTAATCATGTCCCGTAGTCTAGGCTAGTGAAGAGGTCCCTACGTAATCACATCACGTAGCCTAGGCTAGTGAAGAGGTCCCTATGTAATCACATCACGTAGCCTCGGCTAGTGAAGAGGTCCCTATGTAATCACATCAAGTAGCCTCGGCTAGTCGACTGAATTTGAAACTGAGAGAAAGCCAAATCAGAAATTAGGTCTACTAGCGAGTCAGACTCGGGGGGGGGGGGTGTTACATACACTGACAAAGTGCCCTGAACAGGTACAATTTGGACGGAGGCTCAGTTCAAGGCCAAGCAAACCCCTGGCTTGTCAAGCTAATTTCAAAGCTGGGCTTTACKACATGCAAAAAGGTAGGAKGTTTCTGCCCAGAAAAGACTGYAGGGATGAAACTYGCAAAAGAGTGGGTGGAATAACATCCTCTGCCTCCAATATAAAAAATCAACAAAGAGCCTTCAGATAAAAAGGTTTTTGAACCAAACCAAGGACGATTTAGCAGAAGGGAGCATTGTAGACAAAGCTAGAGAGGACAACTTAACACAGGTTTGTAGTTAACACCTCAAAATGAAAACATAGACACTACAGCAAGTCTTCAGAACAGCTTACAAGGAAGCTAAATGTCACAGATCTGCTCACAGTTTTGTCAGGAGTTACATGGACTTGACATGATGAGAATTCTCCGTTCCACTGTTGCTTGCTCCATCATAGAGCAACATATTTCATCTGAAATTATGCGAATACCATTGGAAAGTGCTCTCCCAAAATCAGCCGAGGCTAATTTAAATATTTTATTTTACCTTTATTTTACCAGGAAGGGCCCAGGAAGAGCTCATTCAAGAGCATCCTGGCTAAGATAGGCAGCACCAAGTCGTTACACAATTACAGACAGACAACATTAAAAAGTACAACATGAAAAAGTACAACATGAAAAAGTACAACATGAAAAACTACAAGTAATCTAGTAAAAAACAAAGTATAACAAAATCATAAAACAGCAAATTATAAAACATTGACAGGTCAGGGAATCAGTCTCAAAACCTTTCATCAGTGATTTAAAAAAAACAATCGGGACAAGTTCTTCCAGTTTAAACACAAGGCGTTCCAAAACGATGGCTGTCACGCCCTGACCATAGAGAGCTTTTTATTCTCTATGTTGGTTAGGTCGGGGTGTGACTAGGGTGTGTCATCTAGGTAATTATATTTATATGTTGGCCTGATATGGTTCCCAATCAGAGACAGCTGTTTATCGTTGTCTCTGATTGGGGATCATATTTAGGCAGCRATTTCCCCTTTGTGCTTTGTGGGATCTTGTTTTTTTGTGTAGTGCCTGTGAGCAACTTCATTTTCTTCACGTTTCGTTTGTTCGTTTATTGTTTTTGTTATGCTTTGAGTTTCACATAGTAATAAAAGATGTAGAACTCAGATCACGCTTTGGTCCAGTTATTACGACGATCGTGACAATGGCGCAGAATACATAAAAGCCCTTTTACCCAAATTCAGTTCGGACATTTGGAACAGTTAGCAGGATAAAGTCCAGCGAATGAAGAGAGTACCCACCACATTTTCTGAACAATTAAAAATGCCCAAATAAAATGGTAGTTGACTGTATACATCAGAATTCATCTAGCAGATATATACCAACAAACATTCTTGTTGATCTTGTGGAACTGGAGGATTTATCTGCTGGGAACTGTAGGATTTCTTCGTAATCTGTTATCTACAATAGAGGGTATAAKGTTTACTGAGGACTTTCTCTCCAAAAACCCTCATTAGAATTATGTGTGATGATCAGCGTCTGTGATGATCAGCGTCTGTCATGCTGGGACGCAAGAGYGGAGTAGAAACAAGGTTCCAGGGACCTCTTTCCTTAATATAACTCTTTGGCACTGTTCGGGCACACAGGCTTGAGCTCACAGTAGMCCATGTGGTTAAAAGAGATGGGACCTATCAATCATTCAAAAAAATAATAATACTTATGGACAAGCTATATACGCTTTATAATGGATCCAACAACAACAACAAAAAACGAACGGAGCTGAGAGAACAGACAGTTTAGACGTTCAGCTGTGCCAAATCGTTTTGGATTTTGGACATTAGATGTGGCATCCAGTTTAAGAACTGTAGTGGGAAAAAAAATGGACCTGGTTCTTCACAAGTATTTCACCACATCAGCTGAGGATGCCTCCCGCGACGACGTGACCCGTCAGAAACTATAGTGGCCTCGCCATGAGCATATCCTCSCATGTGCTTGTTAACACTCTAGGCCTCATGCTTGATGCACATCAAGAACTAGCTGAATTGTCACTCGAACTCCAAAAGAGAGATTGCCCAATTATTACTGCAAACGGGGTAGTCACCAGGGAAGCGAGGGTGTTCAGTGCAATGGCAGAGCAGCCAGGCCGACACACACAACTCAGCCAGAGAGGGATTCAAGAGAACTCTTTCCAAGGCATCAAACTGAATGGTGGAAGACCAAGCGACAGAGTCTTTAATCAGAGAGAGTTTTTCGAGAGCTTGGTGAGGAACATGGAGGCTAGAATGTTCTCTCAAGGAGGACGGTCGGTGGACCATACAGGATACAGCCAGTTCATAGAGGAGCTCAAGGTGCTTTAGGTGTTTTAGGACACAGGAGCACTGTATGGAGAAACAGAGAGAGAATCTCTCTGCCAGCGGTTTGGATTGACAGTCCAGGTACGGTCATACAGACCTACAGGTAGAACAGGAACACTGTATGGTAATGATAAAGGAGACATTCTAGAAGGACTTAAAGAGCTGGTCATGGCGGTCAGCATGTGCCCATCTCCAGTGCAGAATGAAAATGGAGATTTTCTCAAATGAATCTGATTTGCACAATCAACCCGCGCTTCTCTGCATACCTACACCATATCAAGCCCTACTCTTTCTGAATCTTGTTGGCCAACCTTTGACCAAATTCAACCCAGTCCCCCTGTGTTAGGTCACGGATTGTTCAAGGACACAGATGTACGGAGGAGCAGACGCAAGAGGAAATGGCTGTGTAGTGGGAGGTTTTGGAAATCTAAGGTAGGAACACACTTTTCCCTTTACAAACTTGTTCTGTACTGTGAAGTTAATCTGAATATGTGCTTCATGTTATCCCATAGGCAGGAGGCCTAGATATTATCACGTGTTCTGCTGCAGTCTACATTGATTTATTTATTTGAAATACAGCACCAGTGAAACCTTTGGACACACCTACCCATTCAAGGGTTTTTATTTATTTATGACAGTCCCATTACGTGCAAACCAGATGAGATGACGTATAGCTGCAGAATGCTGTGGTAGCCATGCTGGTTAAGTGTGACTTGAAATCGAAAATAAATCACTGACAGTGTCACCAGCACAAGCACCCCCACACCATCACACCTCCTCCTCTATGTTTCACGGTGGGAACCACACATGCAGAGATCATCCGTTCACCTACTCTGCGTCTCACAAAGACATGGTCGATTGGAACCAAAAATCTCAAATTTGGACTCATCACACCAAAGAAAAAACGTCAATTGATCGTGTTTCTTGGCCCAAGCAAGTCTCTTCTTCTTATTGGTGTCCTTTAGTAGTGGTTTCTTTGCAGCAATTCAAGCATGAAGGCCTGATTCACGCAGTCTCCTCTGAACAGTTGATGTTGAGATGTGTCTGTTACTTAAACTCTGTGAAGCATTTATTTGGGCTGCAATCTGTAACTGTGGTACGTCTAAGACTTGTCCTCTGCAGCAGAGGTAACTCCAGGTCTTCCTTCCTGTGGCGATCCTCATGAGAGCCAGTTTCATCATAGCGCTTGATGGTTTTTGCGACTGCACTTGAAGAAACTTCAAAGTTCTTGACATTTTCCAGATTGACTGACCTTCACTCTTAACGTAATGATGGACTGTCATTGCTCTTTTTGAGTTGTTGTTGCATAATACGGACTTGGTATTTTACCAAATGGGCTATCTTCTGTATAGCACCCCTACCTTGTCACAACACAACTGAGGAAAGAAATTCCACAAAAACCTTTAACTTGTTATGGCTGCAGGGGGCGTATTGAGTAACTGGAAAGAGGTGACCTTTCAAACGGCCTCGTACTCAATTCTTGCTCGTACAATATGCATATTATATTACTATTGGATAGAAAAACACTCTCTATTCTAAAACCGTTTGAATTATTTCTCTAAGTGAAACAGAACTCTTTTTACAGCCCATTTCCTATCCGGAAGTGAGATTTCAAAGCGAGGTCTCTCTCAAGAGCTTGTCTATAAAGGGCGTCACTTATGACTGTAGAAACACGTATACACCTTCCCCTGGGTGTCATGCGGAAGTGAGAGCAGAAATGACTTGATTATCTCGTTCTGGGATTGAATACAACCTCTTGGAGTAGAGGGTCCGCCATTATTTTTTTTTTGGGAGGCGCGAAGTTGGACCTGATCGCCTCCTGGAAACCGTCGTTATAGATTGATCTCCGGCTTCGATTTTTTTTGATCCATGTCACAATATCATCCTAAAGTAGTTTTTTTTCAATATAGTTTAATTTAATATTGAAATTTATTCGGGACTTTAGACGTGATACGTTGCAAGAATTTGTTCAAGAAGAGAGGTTAGCGCGCACGGCCAGTTGCTTGCTAATTCAAGAGGGATAGTTCGTTCTGGATCCAAACAAAGACGGTTTATGAACAAAGGACCCCTTGTATTCTGATGGAAGATCAACAAAATAAGGACCCAATTTGGGATGCTATTTATATATCTGTCGAACTGTGCTATCGCTACCGTTTGCCCTGAATCAATGCTGCTGTGTGTTAGCTATTGTAGTAAGCTAATATAACGATATATTGTGTTTTCGCTGTAAACACTTAAAAAATCGGAAATATTGGCTGTATTCACAAGATCTTTGTCTTTCATTAGCTATCCACCATATATTTTTCTGAAATGTTTTATGATGAGTAATTAGGTATTGACGTTGGTGTCTGTATTTACTCTGGCTACTCCGTGCGATTTCTGACTGTAGCTATGATGGTAGCAGTAATGTAAAACTGATTTATAGCTCAAATATGCAAATTTTTCGAACAAAACATAGATTTATTGTGTAACATGTTATAGGACTGTCATCTGAGGGAGTTTTTTCTAGGTTATTAGGTTGGTTCTAGGTTGTTAGGTTGGTTTGTGCATGCTACCTGCATGCTACCGTTGCTGTGAAAAATGTCTGTCTGTCTTTTGTATTTGGTGGTGAGCTAACATAAATATACGTGGTGTTTTCGCTGTAAAACATTTTAAAAATCGGACATGTTGGCTGGATTCACAAGATGTTTATCTTTCAAATGCTGTATTGGACTTGTTAATGTTGAAAGTTAAATATTAAAAAAAAAATAGATTTTGAATTTCGCGCCCTACACTTGAGCTGGATGTTGTCATATTGTACCGGTGTCGGGCTTGCAGCCATAACAGGATTAACAAGGCACACCTGTTATATTGAAATGCATTCCAGGTGACTACCTCATGAAGCTGGATGAGAGAATAG
>NW_019944320.1:36740-45845 GCF_002910315.2 Salvelinus sp. IW2-2015 | reverse complement strand
GTCTTGAAAATTGGCTTTACGAAATTCAGACGCGTAAGCCCGACAGCTATCTAGAGTATGTGGGCATAGTATATGTTTGATACCAAAGCGTTCGCACGACCGGTGGCTGTGTGAGAAGCGCGCCAGTATCTCTCACAGAACTAGAATTAAGATTCCCTTTCTATGCTCTCGCCTCCCTCTCTGCTCCGATAGACATACGTCTGAAATCTCATGTCTCAAGTATTGCACTTCATCATTTATTTCAGACTATGCTGTAGGCCTCCAAAATATTCCATCAACTTTCAAAAATTGTTTTACAAAAGAGAGAGATAGGCTTTTAGCACAAGTGCATTGTCCATCACCAGCTAGTGAGCTGTGCATCATCGGGTGAGTCAGTGAACCWGTAAAAGCTTGTTTTAGGTCTATAATTTCCTAAATATTGTAGCCTACAATATGTGTCTCCACACACCTCGGACTCGGCTATTGATGGATTCGAGAACAAGGTGGTTTATACTAAAGGTCTGATTCTCAGTTTGTCAGCGTCAAAGTAGCTTGCCATTTCGATCATTTGTGTGGTATTATTAYACAAAAGATTCTGCCAAAGTCTCCAGTCATGTGAAATGACGTCGAAATTCAATGAAATTWGTTTTTAAAAAGGGCTCCCGAGTGGTGCAGCGGTCTAAGGCACTGCATCTCAGTGCAAGAGGTGTCACTACAGTCCCTGGTTCAAATCCAGTCTGTATCACATCTGGCCGTGATTGGGAGTCCCATAGTGCGGCGCACAATTGGCCCAGCGTCATCCGGGTTTGGCCGGGGTAGGCTGTCATTGTAAWTAGAYTTTGTTCCTAACTGACTTGTTCAATTAAAATACTCTTCTGTAAGGCTCTCTGCGAATACGATGTGCTATTTTTTTTTCATTCGGTACCTCATTTGTGTGGTACCTCAGAACTCAGGTCCGGAATCTCAGAACTCAGGTCCGGAACCTCAGAACTCAGGTCCGGAACCTCAGAACTCAGATCCGGAACCTCAGAACTCAGGTCCGGAATCTCAGAACTCAGGTCCGGAACCTCAGAACTCAGGTCCGGAACCTCAGAACGCAGGTAACCTCCCTCTCTTGCTCACTGTTTGTTCCGGAACCTCCCGATTTACAAATTAAGCACTGCCAAGGAGACAGGGAAGGGAGGGATTAAAACGTTGACGTGATCCTGTATTTACCATGCAAGCATTAGATTTTAGTGTCAACAACGTGTAAGCCGAGAAAAGATCCTTGAATGTACATTAGCACAGGTGAAGACTGGTGGTAAACGACCAGACGTTCTGTTGTACAGAGGACTGTATCCAGGGCAAGGTTATGAGCTGAAATCGAGCCTCTTGTGGAAAATCATAACATTAGCTCCTATTTCTGCTGATAACAGTAATTATACATAGCTGTTCTATTAATAGAATGGCAACAGATCCTGAGCTTCGTCAGACGAAGGAAGTCTCTTGCTCGTATTATGTTGAGCGTTCCAGTGCCTTTAACCACACAACAGCAATATTTATCTCCAGGTTCTATCAGGATTATAATCAGAAGCTCAAATAGCCCCTCCCCTCTCTCATACATGGTCACCCAAGCATACATAATGCTACGGTTCCCTTGGTAACTAACACATCGTGTTGCTGTCGTGACCTCTGCGGCGGGGGGGGGGGGGGGGGGAGTGATGTCTGTCTTCCTCTAGTCTCTTCTGCTGGTGTTGATGTATTGGAAGTGACCAGATCTAGAAAAGGAACATCAAAACAACCCCCACATGAATAACAAAAAGATCAGAATTCACTGTCCTTCGAAGAGTCAATGTCAGCCTTTAGATCCTATAGGCCTGGTCAAATGTAGGGTGCTAGGTAGGGTGCTATGCACTAGGTGAGGGTGCTATGAACTAAGTAGAGTGCTATGCACTAGTAGAGTGCTATGAACTAAGTAGAGTGCTATGCACTAAGTAGGAGTGCTATGCCATAAGCAGGGTGCTATGAACTAAAGTAGAAGTGCTATGCATTAAGTAAGAGTGCTATGAACTAAGTAGAGTGCTATGCAATACGTAGGGTGCTATGCACTAAGTAGAGTGCTATGCACTAAGTCGGGTGCTATGCACTAAGTAGGGTGCTATGCACTAACTATGCACTAAGTAGAGTGCTTGCCATAAGTCGGATGCTATGAACTGAGTAGGGTGCTATGCACTAAGTATGCACTAAGTAGAGTGCTATGCACTAAGCCGGGTGCTATGAACTAGCCGGGGGTATGCACTAAGTAGAGTGCTATTGCCACTAACTATGCAATAAGTAAGGGTGCTATCCACTAAGTAGTGTTGCTAGGCACTAAGTATGCAATAGGTAGGGTGCTATGCACTAAGTAGAGTGCTATGCACTACGTATGCACTAAGTAGGGTGCTATGAACTAAGTAGAGTTCTATGAACTAAGTAGAGTGCGATGCACTAAGTCGAGTGCTATGCACTAAGTAGAGTGCTATGCACTAACTATGCAATAAGTGAGGTTGCTATGCACTAAGTAGAAGTGCTATGCATACTAAGTATGCAATAAGTAGGGTGTTTGCAATAAGTAGAGTGCTATTGCACACTATGCACTAAGTAGGTTGCTATGCACTAAGTAGAGTGCTATATGGCACTATGTATGCACTAAGTAGAGTGCTATGCACTACGTATGCACTAAGTAGGGTTGCTATGCACTAAGTAGGTGCTATGCACTAAGTATGCAATAAGTAGGGTGTTATGCACTAAGTAGAGTGCTATGCACTAAGTATGCAATAAGTAGGGTAGTTTGTGCACTAAGTAGAGTGCTATGCACTAAGTATGCAATAAGTAGGGTGTTATGCACTAAGTAAGAGTGCTATGCACTACGTATGCACTAAGTAGGGTCGCTATGCACTAAGTAGAGTGCTATGCACTACGTATGCACTAAGTGAGTGCTATGCACTACGTAGCACTAAGTAGGGTGCTATGCACTAAGTAGGGTGCTATGCATAAGTAGAGTGCTATGCACTACGTATGCACTAAGTAGGAGTGCTATGCACTAAGTAGGTCTATGCGTTAAGTAGGGTGCTATGCACTAAGTAGGGTGCTTAGGCACTAAAGTAGATGTGCTATGCACTACGTATGCACTAAGTAGGGTGCTATGCACTAAGTAGGGTGCTATGCGTTGAGTAGGTGCAATGCACTAAGTAGGGTGCTATGCAACTAAGTAGGGTGTTATGCGTTAAGTAGGGTGCTATGCACTAAGTAGTGTGCCTATGCGTTAAGTAGGGTGCTATGCACTAAGTAGTTGTGCTTTTGGAAAAAGCCAAGGTTTTCTAATGTTATCATATATAATGGTTAAAGAAAAGCACAAGCACGATGCAATCATTTATTAATGTAACGCTCGTCGTTGGAATTGAGTGGAGGACCAAAGCGCAGCGTGGTAAATGTTCATCATTATATTTATTAAAGATAGAACACTAAACAAAATAACAAAGGAGAACGAAACGCAACAGTTCTGTAAGGGGCCATTCCACTACACAGAAAATTAATGAAAAACAGGCTATCTAAATATGGCTCCCAATCAGAGAAGACGACTGACACCTTGCCTCTGATTGAGAACCATACTAGGCCAAACACATAGAAAAGGACAATAGAACAAAACATAGAAAAAACAACATAGAATGCCCACCCAATTCAGGCCTCTGACCAAATCTAAAATAAAGACATGACAAAGAAACAAAGGTCAGAAACGTGACAGTTAAACCAACGTTTCTGTCACGGCTCTTGTCGGTAATGCAGATGGACCAAAACGCAGGGTGGTAAGTGTTCATGATGTTTTATTAATCAAAAACACCCGAACAAAATAACAAAGAGAAAAAAAACGAAAACAATTCTGTCAGGTGCAGACACTAAACAGAAAATAACTACCCACAAAACCCAAAACGAAAAAGGACAACTTATATATGATCACCAAATCAGAGACAACGATAGACAGCTGCCTCTGATTGGGTACCACACCAACATAGAAATAAAGAAACTAGAATGCCCACCCTAGTCACACCCTGGCTACCAAAACAGAGAATAAAAACCTCTCTATGTCCAGGGCTTGACAGTTTCAACAGCTAGGCTGTACTCATTCATTGGTTTCATCTCCATTGTCAATATATTATGACAATGTCATATTGATGGTTTAAATTAGACAGCACTTAATCAATTCTAGGACAAAAATCCTTAGAGGGAGGCGGGAGGAGGGAGCGGAGGAGTCGGAGGGGAGGTGAAGGAGGGGGGTTTAGGGAGGTGGAAGGGAGGAGGAAGTGGAGGTGGAGGGGGGGAGGAGGTGGAGGGAGGTATGTGAAAAAAATGGGAGGGGGAGTGGGGGAGGGAGAGGTGGAGGGGGAGGGAGGGAGGAAGGAGGGGGAGGAAGGTGAGGGAGAGAGGGGAGAGAGGAGGAGTCAGCGAGGAGAGTGAAGGGGGAGATGGGAGAGGAGGTGAAAGTGGAGGGGGAGGAGGAGGAAGGAGGAGAAAGTGGAGGATGGAGGGGAAGCTGAGGGGGGAGGAGGTAGGTGGAAGTGGAGGAGGGTGGAGGAAGGAGGACAGGAGGTGGAGAGGTGGAGGGGGGGTAGGGAAGGGGGAGGGGGACGAGGAGGTGGAGGAGGTGGAGGGGAGGAAGAGGAGGAGGAGGGGGATAACAGTCAAAAGGAGCTGTTAGTGTGGTGTGTGTTGTCCCGGTGAAAGAAAGTACCCAAGTACACTAACCACAACCACCACAGACTTCACTAACTTTCAGGAGTTTGTTTCGCACTTAAGAAAGGCTTGGAATGAAAGGTATGTTTCACAAAGACCTCAAATCAGATCAAATCCAACTTTATTTGTCACATGCGCCGAATACAATACGTGTAGACCTTACCGTGAAATGCTGAATACAACAGGTACCTTACCGTGAAATGCTTACTTACAAGCTCTTAACCAACAGTGCAGTTCAAGAAGAGTTAAGAAAATATTTACCAAATAAACAAAAGTAAAAYAATATATATTATAAAAACACAATAACATAATAATAGCGAGGCTATATACAGGGGGTACCGGTACCGAGTCAGTGTGCGGGGATACAGGTTAGTCGACGTAATTTGTACATGTAGGTAGGGGGGAAGTGACTATGTAGAGATAATAAACAGCGAGTAGCAACAATGTACAAAACAAATGGAGAGAGGGGTGTCAATGTAAATAGTCCGGGTGGCCATTTGATTAATTGTTCAGCAGTCTTATGGATTGGTAGAAGCTGTTAAGGAGCCTTTTGGTRCTGGACTTGGTGCTCCGGTACCYCWTYCCGTGRGGTAACAGAGAAAACAGTCTATGACCATTTTGGGGGTTTTCCTCTGACACCGCCTATTATATAGGTCCTGGATGMCAGGAAGCTTGGCTCCAGTGATGTACTGGGCCATACACACTACCCTCTGTAGCACCTTACGGTCAGATGCCGAGCAGTTGCCATACCAGGCGGTGATGCAACCGGTCAGGATGCTCTCGATGGTGCAGCTGTAGAACCTTTTGAGGATCTGGGGACCKATGCCYAARCTTTTCAMTCTCCTGAGGGGGAAAAGGCGTTGTAGTGCTCCTCTTCAGATCAGATCAGGATGAATCCTTGTTTGATGGATGCAGACAGAGCTAGCAGAGAGAGAAAGGGCAACTTATGAAGGAAGAAATCCCAGTCGATATTCACATAATAATATGGAATTCCCCTCGACCACGCACAAAAATTGGGGAAAACAAACAGTCTTTCCCATTGACCCCCATTTTAATGAGCGAACTTTGTCGTTGATTTCTTGTTTTACAGAAATAACAAAACATGGCGAAAAGCTTCTGTGTTGTTCAATGTACATGTAACCAGGTCAACAATCCCGACGTAGTGTTTCTAATGTTCCCACYTAGGGAAATAGAGSCTGCAAGAAGAGCCCGGTTGCTTCAGGTATTCAGCGTGGATATTGTGGGGACCCGGTGTCCCAGTAGGCTACACGTATCTATTTATGTGGAAAACATTTAATCACAGGTAAGACATGTAACTTGTTTATTAGTACAGTCCGTTTGTTACTCCNCAGGAAGCTTGGCTCCAGTGATGTACTGGGCCATACACACTACCCTCTGTAGCACCTTACGGTCAGATGCCGAGCAGTTGCCATACCAGGCGGTGATGCAACCGGTCAGGATGCTCTCGATGGTGCAGCTGTAGAACCTTTTGAGGATCTGGGGACCKATGCCYAARCTTTTCAMTCTCCTGAGGGGGAAAAGGCGTTGTAGTGCTCCTCTTCAGATCAGATCAGGATGAATCCTTGTTTGATGGATGCAGACAGAGCTAGCAGAGAGAGAAAGGGCAACTTATGAAGGAAGAAATCCCAGTCGATATTCACATAATAATATGGAATTCCCCTCGACCACGCACAAAAATTGGGGAAAACAAACAGTCTTTCCCATTGACCCCCATTTTAATGAGCGAACTTTGTCGTTGATTTCTTGTTTTACAGAAATAACAAAACATGGCGAAAAGCTTCTGTGTTGTTCAATGTACATGTAACCAGGTCAACAATCCCGACGTAGTGTTTCTAATGTTCCCACYTAGGGAAATAGAGSCTGCAAGAAGAGCCCGGTTGCTTCAGGTATTCAGCGTGGATATTGTGGGGACCCGGTGTCCCAGTAGGCTACACGTATCTATTTATGTGGAAAACATTTAATCACAGGTAAGACATGTAACTTGTTTATTAGTACAGTCCGTTTGTTACTCCACTCATTACTTGTAGCTTTATAGTCAGTTTGTGTTGTTGGTCTTGGCTAGCTTAATGTTCCGGTTGGTAGGTAGCTAACACTCACTACTTGTAGCTTTATAGTCAGTTTGTGTTGTTGGTCTTGGCTAGCTTAATGTTCTGGTTGATAGGTAGCTAACAGTCATTCAATCACTTGGCTGCTAACACTGTCATTAAAAGGGGCGCGAGGGAAGCTCTACAATAGTACGTTTTTTTTGTTTAAGTAGTGAGAACTCTCCGGATCAGACAATGTTGAAAAGTGATCTTAAGACATMATGTACTTTTCTTAAATGTAATTTTGTAATTGACTAAAACAAGCAGACAACAAAAAAATTGCAACTTGAAAAAGTTTTTGCTGTGAGCCAATGGGGTAACCCAGGTAACCACGACGTTCCATCTAATACCGACTGGGACTATAAACCACGGAACATTGTAGAGGAGCCGGTTGCCATGGAGACAGATGGTGCACTCTGGAACACCCGGTGGTCGTAAAACTTGTTTTCTTCCGTCTGGCTGTCGGCACTTAGATACCAGACAGAAAAGGTCATGAGAGCGTCTGTTTGGTTGCCACCCCCGCTTGCCGCATGACCTCCTAACAACCCAGAGAGCAGGGGATGTTGTCAGCTTCAGAGTGGTGACGATCATTTGCTCTGGTGTACGGTTGTTGGAGCAGTGAGGGAGAGCGTATTGAAATGTCTGATGGAAAGGGGCCTCAACACCAGTGGAAGCAAAACAGCCCCGTAACATCAAAGATCCACCACCATATTTTACAGTAGGTATGGGGTTTCTTTTCTGCTCATGCATTGTCATTTCGACACCAAACCCACCACTGGTGTGCGTTGCCAAAGAGCTCTGTTTTTTAACTTAATCTGACTAAAACACTGGTTCTAATCCATGTGCCGATTCTGTTTAGCAATCTCCAGGCATTTACATTTGTTAAATGACATGAATATTCAGCTGTATGGCTACACATACCAGTGGTGGGTTTGACGTTCAAATGAGAATACATGAGCAGAAAATAAACCCCAAGTGGAACTTGGCCGCAAGTGGATATTCCAACAAGAAAATTTCCCAAGACAACATCAAAATCCACAAAGAAATAGTTAATTGGTCACAAAAGTCAACATTTTCAGTCTCCGGACTTGAAACCCATTAAAAACCTGTGGTTTGAATTGAAGAGGGCAGTCCAGAAGTGCAGACGAAGGATATTAAGAATCTGGAAAGATTCTGTATGGAGGAATGTTCGAAACAGTGGTGTCAATCATTTTGACCCCTACCTTTTTGAAGAAAAATATATTACTTGTTAATTAAACTAAATATTTTTCTCTGAGCAATTGTATTACTGTAAAATAATATAATTTATTTTTAACATACAAGCCCTGTTGTGACCGTAGGTGCATTTTGATTCAGAAGCCCTGTTGTGACCGTAGGTGCATTTGATTCAGAAGCCCTGTTGTGACCGTAGGTGCACTTGATTCAGAAGCCCTGTTGTGACCGTAGGTGCATTTGATTCAGAAGCCCTGCGCACCAGGTAGGCAAAGGGTTCCATTTTGAACCCTTTCAGTTGTCTGAAAAGACAAATTCTCCCTACCTGGCGGAACGGGAGATGTGTGGCTAAATCTAGTGTCGGATACCTCCAAATCACCGTAACCTACAGCTTCCACATTCCCAGCCACAGTTTGATAATATCCTACTTGAGAAACAGTAAAACCATGACCAGAGAGAGACTGTCAAAGAATACAGAAAAGAGCTGCTGTTTTTATGAGTGAGTTCATGTTAAGTTTTTATTCAGCACTGTCAACAGTTTTTAATCAACACCATTACAAAACGTAAAATGCGCTTCTCCCTGCTTCCGCTCC
Source organism: Salvelinus sp. IW2-2015 (assembly GCF_002910315.2). Lineage (NCBI taxonomy): Eukaryota > Metazoa > Chordata > Actinopteri > Salmoniformes > Salmonidae > Salvelinus > Salvelinus sp. IW2-2015. The sequence continues at coordinate 37,207 of NW_019944320.1, read as the reverse complement.
CGCTGTAACTGCAATGAATGCGTAGCCAAGTGTATCGATAGCCCTGCATTTTTACTATCATTAGCAGGTTGTCGTGTCTATTTTAATATTGAGGAACAACATGAATTTGTTCATGAGGCAGATGGAAGGCGGTGTCCCCCTCTCTCTCTCTCTCTCTCTCTCTCGCCTCTCTCCTCTGTCTCTCTCTCTCTGTCTCTGTCTCTGTCTCTCTCTCTCTGTCTCTGTCCTTCTCTTCTCTGTCTCCTCTCTCTCTGTCTTCTGTCTCTCTGTCTCTCTGTCCTCTCTCTCAGCCTCTCTCTCTTGTCTCTCTCTCTCAGCTCTCTCTCTCTCTCTTCTCCTCAGCCTCTCTCAGCCTATCTCTCCTCTCTCTCTCTCTCTCTCTCCTCTCTCTCTCTCTCTCTTCTCTCTCTCTCTCTCTCTCTCTCTCTCTCCTTGAGACTAATGCCATGTTCAAAACAACTGGGCAC
>NW_019944320.1:26226-32586 GCF_002910315.2 Salvelinus sp. IW2-2015 | reverse complement strand
TATCAATTATTGTTCTATACAGTCATCTTTTTTGCCATCTTTATCAAAGGTGTCAACTTGATTCCAGAAGCCCTGTTGACCGTAGGTGCATTTGATTCAGAAGCCCTGTTGTGACCGTAGGTGCATTTGATTCAGAAGCCCTGTTGTGACCGTAGGTGCATTTGATTCAGAAGCCCTGTTGTGACCGTAGGTGCATTGATTCAGAAGCCCTGTTGTGACCGTAGGTGCATTGATTCAGAAGCCCTGTTGTGACCGTATGCATTGATTCAGAGCCGTGTGTGAGTAGGTGCATTGATTCAGAAGCCCTGCGCACCAGGTAGGCAAAGGTTCCCATTTTGAACCCTTTATTGTCTGAAAAGACAAATTCTCCCTACCTGGCGGAACGGGAGATGTGTGGCTAAATCTAGTGTCGGATACCTCCAAATCACCGTAACTACAGCTTCCACATTCCCAGCCACCGTTGATATATCCTACTTGAGAACAGTAAAACCAGACCAGAGAGAGACGTCAAAATACAAAGAGCGTGCTGTTTTTATGAGTGAGTTCATGTTTAAGTTTTATTCAGCACTGTCAACATGTTTTTAATCAACACCATTACAAAACTAAAATGCGCTTCTCCCTCTTCCGCTCCCGCTGTAACTGCAATGAATGCTAGCCAAGTGTATCGATACCCTGCATTTTTTATTATTAGCAGGTTGTTGTGTCTATTTTAATATTGAGGAACAACATTTGTGTCATGAGGCAGATGGAAGGCGGGCGTCTGTCTCTCTCTCGTCTCTCTGGCTCGGGTGCGCGTCTCTGCTCTGGAGTCTCTCTCTCTCTCTCTCTCTCTCTCTTCTCTCTCTCTCTCTCTGTCTCTCTCTCTACTCTCTCTCTCTCTCTCTCTCTCTGCTCTCTCTCTCTCTCTCTCTCTCCGAGACTAATGCCATGTTCAAAACAACTGGGCACTCAGAATTTGAAATGTCAGACTTCTGACTTCAGTGCGTTTAAGACAATTGGGAACTTTGAAAATAACGAGATCCGAATGGGAAAAATAGTTTTGAACAGTCATCCAAGTCGGATCTCTCTCAGAATTTGGAAATGTCAGACTTCTGACTTCAGTGCGTTTAAGACAATTGGGAACTTTGAAAATAACGAGATCCGAATGGGAAAAATAGTTTTGAACAGTCATCCAAGTCGGAAACCAAGGTTGTATTTTTTATTTAAAAACATTTTTGCGGGGGGTTCCCAGTTTTCTTGAAAGCACCATGTCAAGTCCAGTAAAATAAAAAATGTAATTATTTACAAATCATTTCAATTTATGCTCAGCTGTGCCTCGCAAGTCGTATCAAGCTCATTGGTCACCATAACAACACCCACCCGTAGCACGCGCTCCAGCAAGTATATCTCACTTGTCATCCCCAAAGCCAACACCCCCTTTGGCCGCCTTTCCTTCCAGTTCTCGAATTGCAAAAATCGTTGAAGTTGTAGACTTATATCTCCCTCACTAACTTTAAGCATCAGCTATCTGAGCAGCTAACCGATCGCTGCAGCTGTACACAACCCATCTGTAAATAGCCCATCCAACTACCTACCTCATCCATATTGTTTTTAAATACTTTGTTGCTCTTTTGCACACCAGTATCTCTACTTGCACATCATCATCTGCACATCTGTCACTCCAGTGTTAATCTGCTAAATTGTAATTACTTTGCTACTATGGCCTATTTATTGCCTTACCTCCTTATTCCATTTGCACACACTGTATAAAGATGTTCTATTGTGTTATTGACTGTATGTTTGTTTATTCCATGTGTAACTCTGTGTTGTTTTTGTCGCACTGCTTTGCTTTATTCTTGGCCAGGTCGCAGTTGTAAATGAGAACTTGTTCTCAACTGGCCTACCTGGTTAAGTAAAGATGAAATACATAAATAGTTTTTTTTTTTAAGTGCCACACCAACTGATCTATTTCGTAATCAAAGCTCAACGTTTTGAAATATAACATGGTCTGCGAAGAGTAATATTGGCAGACCAGGCATATAGCCAATATGCTGTGATAATGTATTAGGCCTACTGCACAAACCTCATTCTCACAGAACAGTTTTTATTAGGTTCATGTTACATTGCAACCCTCCTGTTGTGTTCATGTTAATTCATTCTGTGTTCCCGCTCCAAAATGACCGCCCCATTATAGCTGATTATAAATCCATAATAATACATATATTATCACCTAATATTGTGTTAAAACTTTTTATCAACTTAAGTTCTTGTGAACATTACAAGTTTTGAACTTCTATTTGCTATTTATGGCCTGCAGGCCTCATTGACCTGAGCTCATACAACTCGTTTTTGAGTAAAAAAAAAAAGCATAATGTATGAATTATTTTGACTTTGACAAAAATCTCTGATAAAACATATTGTGCTATTTATCACAGACGACAAAGTGTCAAAGTTTAACAAGTTTTTTTTTTTTGAAACCATTTCAATTTTTTTTTAATAGTGTCACAGGGGATGTTGTTCAGCTTCAGAGTGGTGACGATCATTGGCTCTGGTGTACGAGTGTTGGAGCGCGAGGGAGAAGACGTATTGAAATGTCTTGATGGAAAGGGCCCTCAAAACACCATGTGGAAGCAAAACAGACCCTAACATCAAGAATCCACCACCAGTATTTTACAGTAAGGATGGGGGTTTCTTTTCTGCTCTATGCATTGTCATTTCGACACCAAAACCCACCACTGTGTGCTTGCCAAAGAGTCGTTTGTTTTTAACTTATCTGACTAAAACACTGGTTCTACATCCATGCTGCCGATTCTGTTTAGCAATCGTCCAGGCCAATTTAACATTGTTGTTAAATGACATGAATTATTCAGCCTGTTACTGGCTTACACATACATGCGTGGTTTGGACGTTCAAATATGAGAATACATGAGCCAGAAATAAAACCATAATGCGCAAGTGGATATTCCAGCAAGGACAATTTCCCAAGGACAACAATCAAAATCCACAAAATAATAGTTAATTGGTTCACAGAAATAATCCAATTTTCAAGTCTCTCCGGACTGAAACCATAAAAACCTGTTGTGTTTGAATTGAAAGGAGGGCAGTCAGAAGGCAGACGAAGGATATTAAGAATCTGGAGAAAGATTCTGTTATGGAGAAGTCGATCTCATTGTTCTGAAAATCAGTTTGAAAGGCTTGGTGCTAGGAGTCATTATGTCGACCGGGCTCTTTGACCCCACTTTTTGGAAGAAAAATATATTACTTGTTAATTAAAATAAATATGTTTTCTCTGAGCAATTGTATTGTACTGTAAATAAATATAATTTATTTTTAACATGTACATAGATGCATATTTGGTTCTATAGGCAGTCATTTTGCTCATCTTTTATCAAAGTGCCTTTGATCAGAAACGTTACTGTGCACTATTCAGAAGGCGCGCTTGTTGACGTGCGTAGGTGCATTTGATTCAGAAGCCCTGTTTTGACCGTAGGTGCATTTGATTCAGAAGCCCTGTTGTGACCGTTAGGTGCATTGATTCAGAAGCCTTTGTGACCGTAGGTGCATTGATTCAGAAGCCCTGTTGTGACCGTAGGTGCATTTGATTCAGAAGCCCTGTTGTGACCGTAGGTGCATTGATTCAGAAGCCCGTTGTGACCGTAGCGTGCACTTGATTCAGAAGCCCTGCGCACCAGGTAGGCAAAGGTTCCATTTTAACCCTTTAGTTGTCTGAAAAGACAAATTCTCCCTACCTGGCGGAACGGGAGATGTGTGGCTAAATCTAGTGTCGGATACCTCCAAATCACCGTAACTACAGCTTCCACATTCCCAGCCACAGTTTGATATATCCTACTTGAGAACAGTAAAACCAGACCAGAGAGAGACGTCAAAATACAGAAAGAGCTGCTGTTTTTATGAGTGAGTTCATGTTTAAGTTTTATTCAGCACTGTCAAAATGTTTTAATCAACACCATTACAAACGTAAAATGCGCTTCTCCCTGCTCCGCTCCCGCTGTAACTGCAATGAATGCTAGCCAAGTGTATCGATACCCTGCATTTTTATATTCATTAGCAGGTTGTGTGTCTATTTTAATATTGAGGAACAACATTTTGTTCATGAGGCAGATGGAAGGCGGTGTCTCTCTCTCTCTCTCTCGGCTCGGTGGTCGTCCTGTCTCTGAGTTCTCACCTTCTTGTCTCTCTCTCTCTCTCTCTCTCTCTCTCTCTCTCTCTCTCTCTCTCTCTCTCTCTCTCTCTCTCTCTCTCTCTCTCTCTCTCTCTCTCTCTCTCTCTCTCTCTCTCTCTCCTTGAGACTAATGCCATGTTCAAAACAACTGGGCATCAGAATTTGGAAATGTCAGACTTCTGACTTCAGTGCGTTTAAGACAATTGGGAACTTTGAAAATAACGAGATCCGAATGGGAAAAATAGTTTTGAACAGTCATCCAAGTCGGAAACCAAGGTTGTATTTTTTATTTAAAAACATTTTTGCGGGGGTTCCCAGTTTTCTTGAAAGCACCATGCAAGTCCAGTAAAATAAAAAATGTAATTATTTACAAATCATTTCAATTATTGCTCAGCTGTGCTCGCAAGTCGTATCAAGCTCATTGTCACCATAACAACACCCACCCGTAGCACCGCTCCAGCAAGTATATCTCACTTGTCATCCCCAAAGCCAACACCCCTTTGGCCGCCTTTCCTTCCAGTTGTCTCGAATTGCAAAAATCGTTGAAGTTGTAGACTTATATCTCCCTCACTAACTTTAACTTGTTTTGGGCTGCCAATTCCCGACACAGGTTACACTTTATGACAACATCCAGCTAAGCAGGCGCGAATTCAAAATCTAGTTGTGTTAAAATATTTAACTTTCACACATAACCAGTCCTAATACAGGCATATGAAAGGTAGACATCTTGTGGATCAATCCGACACATGTCCGGATTTAAAAATGTTTTACAGGAGACAAAATATGTAAATCCTATTAGCTACCACGTAGCAAAAGAGAGCACGTTTCTTTCTAACTCCATCAGTTTTACTCACGTCACTAGCTATCACTTAATTCGAAATAAGATATATATAGCACTGAACAAGAACAACTTCATAAGGATGACAGTCTGCATAACATTATTTATGTAAGCATATGTTTTTTTTGAAAAATGTGCATATTTATGGTATAAACATAAATGACATTTCAGGCTACAATCAGAAATTGCACCGAAAGCAGCCATAACATTTACAGAACATACCAACGTCAATTAATCTACTTACTCTTCATAAACATATCTGAGAAAATACATACTGTGCAGCAATTGAAAGGACAGGTAATTCTTGTGATTCCAACAAATATTCCGATGTTATTAATGTTTTACAGCGAAAACAAATGTAGCGCTATGTTAGGCATAGCCACAATAGCCACAGACCAACTTGGGCGCCCTACGCGACCAGTTGACATGCACGACAGATATTGAAATAACATTATAAATTGGCGTCTTACTTTGGCTGATCTTTCATCAAATGTTGATTCAGGGTTGTCCTTTGTCCAGATGAGTCGTTGTTTGAGTCAGAGTGGCAACTTCCCTTACTTCACTAATTATTGGCACTGGGTCGAGCTGCACGGATTGCTCCAAACGTAAAAAAAGTCAGAGAACGGAAGCACGGCAAACATCCCGAAAAAATTCAAATAATCTGAAAACTTATTTGAAAAAACATACATTACGATGATATGTCTTCATTTATCAAATAAAAATCCAGCGGAGTGGTTCCCGTCCAAAACAGCAGTCAAACAGGAGACGCAATATCACTCCCAATCGCCGCGCTTCAGACTTCCGGAAGTGTGCGGTCCATAAAAGAAATGCTCTTATTCACCTCTGAACAAGAATGATCACTAAATTTCTTCTCTCATACCTTCATTGAACCAGGCAAGGCGTACGGAGTGTACGTAGGGTATTACGTTAATGACCATGTCAAGTGGCTAACGTTGAAGCAGCATAGATTTCTATGACATTCTATCGTTGGTCAGGAAAGTTGAATGCCAAATGACTTTGTACCACTCAGAGAAAAAAGATTAGAACGGTTTTTTAGAAACTAGAGGAATTGTTTTCTATCCAATATTAAATATTCTATCTATTGAAGCAGCACAACAATTGATTTAAGAGGCCGTTTTGAAAATTGGACATATTTTCCTATTTTTTTTCCAATACGCCCCTGCCAGCCATAACAGGTTTTAAGCATCAGCTATCTGAGCAGCTCCCCGATCACCGCAAGCTGTACACAACCCATCGTAAATACCCATCCAACTACCTACCTCATCCTATTGTTTTTTATTTACTTTGTTGCTCTTTTTGCATACCAGTATCTCTACTGCACATATCATCTGCACATCTA
>NW_019944320.1:16751-26201 GCF_002910315.2 Salvelinus sp. IW2-2015 | reverse complement strand
TTAATAGTGTCACTAAATACCATCTGTTGTGTTCCCAGTCAAAACAGACCAGTATGATTTTATTAGTAAAGAAAGGACATAGCCCAAAACTACACATGAAAACTTTACCAGATACAAATGAATGTCTGAACACATTAAAGGACAACAGTAACAATAACAGTATTACAACAATGTCAAAAACAACTAAATGTTCACAATCTGTCAATCAAATGGTGGTTACATTTTTTGTGTTCTCATGCACCCGTTGGACAATACGTGGTGGTTGTTGCATGTGCCTTGCAAATATATGGTGAGTAACTCAGGCTTGTTCCTTCCTTGTGGTCATTTTTTTGGAGGGGAGCAGCTCCTGACCAAGACCACATGATGTGGAAGAAAATGTTATGTGTGTTCCTGGAGACCTGCAGTCATTTCCAACACAACTTGCTTCCCCTGGTTCCTTTCGGGACACCGTCAGCAGGTTTCCCTGGTTCCTTCGGGAACACCGTCAGCAGGTTTCCCTGGTTCCTTTCGGGAACACCGTCAGCAGGTTTCCTGGTTCCTTTCAGGAACACCGTCAGCAGGTTTCCCTGGTTCCTTTCAGGAACACCGTCAGCAGGTCCCTGGTTCCTTTCAGGAACATCGTCAGCAGGTTTCCCTGGTTCCTTTCAGGAACACCGTCAGCAGGTTTCCCTGGTTCCTTTCAGGAACACCGTCAGCAGGTTTCCCTGGTTCCTTTCAGGAACACCGTCAGCAGGTTTCCCTGGTTCCTTTCAGGAACACCGTCAGCAGGTTTCCTGTCCTTTCAGGAACACCGTCAGCAGGTTTCCCTGGTTCCTTTCAGGAACACCGTCAGCAGGTTCCCTGGTTCCTTTCGGAACACCGTCAGCAGGTTTCCCTGGTTCCTTTCGGGAACACCTTCAGCAGGTTTAACTGGTTCCTTTCAGGAACACCGTCAGCAGGTTTCCCTGGTTCCTTTCAGGAACATCGTCAGCAGGTCCCTGGTTCCTTTCAGGAACACCGTCAGCAGGTTTCCCTGGTTCCTTTCGGGAACACCTTCAGCAGGTTTAACTGTGTCATTTCAGGAACACCGTCTGCAGGTTTCCATGGTCCTTTCAGGAACACCGTCAGCAGGTTTCCCTGGTTCCTTTCGGGAACACCTTCAACAGGTTTAACTGTTTCTTTCAGGAACACCGTCGCAGGTTCCCTGGTTCCTTTCAGGAACACTGTCAGCAGGTTTCCCTGGTTCCTTTCAGGAACACCGTCAGCAGGTTTCCCTGTGCCTTTCAGGAACACCGTCAGCAGGTTTCCCTGGTACCTTTCGGGAACACCGTCAGCAGGTTTCCATGGTTCCTTTCGGGAACACCGTCAGCAGGTTTCCCTGGTTCCTTTCGGGAACACCGTCAGCAGGTTTCCCTGGTTCCTTTCAGGAACATCGTCAGCAGGTTTCCCTGGTTCCTTTCGGGAACACCATCAGCAGGTTTCCATGGTTCCTTTCAGGAACACCGTCAGCAGGTTTCCCTGGTTCCTTTCAGGAAACACCGTCTGCAGGTTTCCCTGGTTCGTTTCAGGAACACCGTCAGCAGGTCCCCTGGTTCCTTTCAGGAACACCGTCTGCAGGTTTCCCTGGTTCCTTTCAGGAACACCGTCAGCAGGTTCCCTGGTTCCTTTCAGAACACCGTCAGCAGGTTTCCTGGTTCCTTTCAGGAACACCGTCTGCAGGTTTCCCTGGTTCGTTTCAGGAACACCGTCAGCAGGTTCCCCTGGTTCCTTTCAGGAACACCGTCTTGCAGGTTTCCCTGGCCTTTCAGGAACACCGTCAGCAGGTTTCCCTGGTTCCTTTCAGGAATCACTCCAGTGTTAATCTGCTAAATTGTAATTACTTTGCTACTATGGCCTATTTATTGCCTTACCTCCTTATTCCATTTGCACACACTGTATAAAGATATTCTATTGTGTTATTGACTGTACGTTTGTTTATCCCATGTGTAACTCTGTGTTGTTGTTTATGGTCGCACTGCTTTACTTTATCTTGGCCAGGTCGCAGTTGTAAATGAGAACTTGTTCTCAACTGGCCTACCTGGTTAAATAAAGATTAAATAAAACAATTTTAAAAATGTAAAAGTGCCACACCAACTTATCTATTTCGTGATCAAAGCTCAAAGTTTTGAAATATAATATGGTCTGCGAAGAGTAATATTGGCAGACCAGGCGTATAGCCAATATGCTGTGATAATGTATTAGGCCTACTGCACAAACCTCATTCTTACAGAACAGTTTTTATTAGGTTCATGTTACATTGTAACCCTCCTGTTGTGTTCATGTTAATTCATTCTGTGTTCCCGGTCCAAAATGACCGCCCCGTTATAGCTGATTATAAATCCATAATAATACATATATTATCACCTAATATTGTGTTAGATCTTTTTATCAACTTAAGTTCTTGTGAACATTACAAGTTTTGAACTTCTATTTGCTATTTATGGCCTGCAGGCCTCATTGACCTGAGCTCATACAACTTGTTTTTGAGTTTTAAAAAAAGCATAATGTATGGATTATTTTGACTTTGACAAAAATCTCTGATAAAACATATTGTGCTATTTATCACAGACGACAAAGTGTCAAAGTTTAACAAGATTTTTTTTTTTTGAAACCATTTCAATTTTTTTTTAATAGTGTCACTAAATACCATCTGTTGTGTTCCCAGTCAAAACAGACCAGTATGATTGTATTAGTAAAGAAAGGACATAGGCCCAAAACTACACATGAAAACTTTACCATATTACAAATGTAATGTCTGAACACATTAAAGGACAACAGTAACAACAACAGTATTAGCAACAATGTCAAAAACAACTAAATGTTCACAATCTGTCAATCAAATYGTGGTTACATTTTGTGTGTTCTCATGCACATGTTGGACAATACGTGGTGGTTGTTGTATGTGCCTTGCAAATATATGGTGAGTAACTCAGGCTTGTTCCTTCCTTGTGGTCATTTTTTTGGAGGGGAGCAGCTCCTGACCAAGACCACATGCTGTGAAGAAAATGTTATGTTGTGTCCCTGGAGACCTGCAGTCATTTCCAACACAACTTGCTTCCCCTGGTTCCTTTCGGGTACACTGTCAGCAGGTTTCCCTGGTTAATTTCAGGAACACCGTCAGCAGGTTTCCCTGGTTCCTTTCAGGAACACCGTCAGCAGGTTTCCCTGGTTCCTTTCGGGAACACCGTCAGCAGGTTTCCCTGGTTCCTTTCCCTTTTCAGGAACATCGTCAGCAGGTTTCCGGTTCCTTCACGGACACCGTCAGCAGGTTTCCGCTGGTTTGCTTTCAGGAAAACCGTCAGCAGGTTTCCCTGGTTCCTTTAGAACACCGTCTGCAGGTTTCCTGGTTCCTTTCGAACACGTCTGCAGGTTTCCCTGGTTCTTTCGGGAACCCGTTGCAGTTTCCCTGGTTCCTTTCGGGAACACGCAGCAGGTTTCCTGGTTCTTTCGGGAACACCGTCAGCAGGTTTCCCTGGTTCCTTTCAGGAACATCTCGTCAGCAGGTTCCCTGGTTCCTTTCAGGACACCGTCAGCAGGTTTCCCTGGTTCTTTCAGGAACACGTCGGCAGGTTTCCCGTGGTCCTTTCAGGAAACACCGTCTGCAGGTTTCTCCTAGTTTCTTTTCAGGAACACCGTCAGCAGGTTTCCCTGTGTTCCTTTCAGAACACGTCTGCAGGTTCCCTGGTTCCTTTCAGAACACCGTCTGCAGGTTTCCCTGGTTCCTTTCAGGAACACGTCTGCAAGGTTCCTGGTTCCTTTCAGGAACACCGTCAGCAGGTTTCCACTGTGTTCCGTTCAGGAACACCGTCAGCAGGTTTCCCTGGTTCCTTTCAGGAACACCTCAGCAGGTTTCCGGTTCCTTTCAGGAACACGTCGCATGGTTTCCCTAGTTCCTTTCAGGAACACTCTGCAGGGTTTCCCTGGTTCTTTCAGGACACTGTCAGCAGGTTTCCCTGGTTCCTTTCAGGAACACCGTAGCAGGTTTCCGGTTCCTTCAGGAACCCTAGCAGTTTCGTTCTTTAGAACATGTAGCAGTTCCCTGGTTCCTTTCGGAACATCGTCAGCAGGTTTTCCCTGGTTCTTTCGGGAACATCGTCAGAGTTTCCCGGTAACCTGGCATGTTCCAGGATAACTTGTCCTGGCATCACATGCTGCCATATCTTTATTCTATATTAGACGGTTTGCTTGCATGAACTGTTTGACTGGGCAGCGTCCCCTAAAAGCTACCAGATTCTCATCCATGTGATGACTGGACTTGGGTTATAGATGAGTGGAAGCGCTTCCACCACTTGTGCCAAACTCTGTGATCGCTGCACTTGACTTGTTAACGGCGACGTGGTCTTGATCAGGTTGTCGAAGGCAAATCACCCGTGACTACACGTGAAATGTCTGGAGTGACTTAGTGGCACAAAAAACTGCCCCGACCAGACTCTGTATCATAACTGGTGGTAGTTAGTTTCTGGATCTGTACAACCAGCCAAAGATCAAGAGACCCATCGATGCCTTGGACTCTGTCTGGTCCACCCCTCCAGTTGTCTTTGTAACACGTCTCCCCTCCAAGTTTGGTCATGTTTATCAAACGAATTTCGATTGACTCTGTCAGGACCAGTTCGAAAACAGGATTTTATGCTCAACCCGGATAGGTATTTCGTTGGCCCTGGGTTATCCTGATAACAGGCAGGACCGTCTCAGGTGGGATGACGGGGAAACTCTCATTCTTTGACCCGGAATGTAACAACAACCTCAGCAGGGCCTCTTCCTCATCACGGAATGTAACAATAACCTCAGCAGGGCCCCTTTTCCTCATCGCTGGAATGAACAATAACCTCAGCAGGGCCCTCTTCTATCACTAACGATTGTTCCACATCGGTTGTCTCTTGGTCAGGATCATATTCTGTGTCATATTCTTTCAACTTTGACACGTCCTCCTCTAAAGCATCTTCATGTCAGTTTTCCTGGCTTTCTCCTCCTCACCAGTGTCATGATCAAAGATATGATCAGAGCCTCACATACAGATAATCATTTGTTTCATTGTGCTGCCACGAATGAATTGAGCAAGACTTCAAAAACTTTTATATACCAGAGCTGCTATAAATTATTGAAACAATGTTGCGATTGTTTGTGGAGAATGCCAAAGGTTGTGGTCCCGTGGGCGGATAAGATTATTAGTGGGGAAAGGTTCCGGTGGGGTTGCCATGGAAAAGAAGGGGAGTGAGGTGTGTTGTTGTGTGGTGTGTGTGTGTGATTGTGGTGTGTGTGTGGTGTGGTGTGTGTGTGTGGTGGTGTGTGTGTGTGGTGTGGTGTGTGTGTTGTGGTGTGTTGTGGGTGTGTCTGTGTGTCTGGTGTGTGTGGTGTGTGTGGTGTGTGTGTGTGTGTGTGGGTGTGTGTGTGTGTGTGTGTGTGTGTTGTGTGTGTGTGTGTGTGCTGTGCTCAAACCACACTGCATGTGGGGGTCTGGAGAGGCAGTGTGTTTTTCTGATGAATGGTCTGTGTGCTGAACTCAATGTTATACACTAGTCGTAGTCTCACGCAATTATTTCTATGACGGCAGTGGGCCGGGAACACCACAATGTACAAAAGTTAAATAAACACACCAAAATATTATGAAAAACACAAAATGCATTTGTGTTTCATATGCCCTGTGTGGACAAAGTCATGGAACTTATGACAATCAGATTAAATAAACTATTTTTCAGAGAGAAAACTTGTAAATTGGTCCAATGCGACCGGAACACAACAGGGGGGGGGGGGGGGTTAAGTCATGGTTAAAAGGTTAGGGACCACGGTCCAGACTAATAGTACTCTCTGTTTTCTCAGGTCACTATAGAACCTTTTATCGTTCGTTAAAGCACATGAGGAGTGAAGGACTTCGTTCGAGCTGTATTGGTATTGATGTTTTGTTCATCCTGTGAACAGACTAGGAAATCTAGCTTAGGTGAAACGCCATAGTTTCAAGGTCCTTTAGGAGTTGGGCGAAAGCTAGTGTGGCTCTGGGAAAGGGACTGTGCATGAATATTATTGTCAGCAATGTTTCCTTCTGTAAACACATGACTTTCCCAGGTTCTGCTTGTCGCAAAGTTAGGGTCACTAGACTCGAATGTTCATAGTGTTTGACGTCAGATGGAATTGTGTGAACCTCTGTGTGACTCCTGTAGGAGTAGTGACATGATGTGGTAGATATCACACTGTTGGACATTAGACAGGAGTATACTGGAAGTGAGTATAAGAGAGCAGATGTAGTGCATTTGCCATTCTGGTAAAATACAGGAAACCAAAGATTAGCAGTATGGCCAAAGTCATACGTGCTGTAACGTGTTGTATGGAAAAAGCAGGACACCATTATGAAGATAAAATGACTGAGGAACAGCCATAGACTTAGGGTAAAGGTCATAAGTGCTTAGGGCAAGATAGAACATAATTAATTTTAGGGACAAGGGGGTCCTGCCCCATTATAATCTAATCAAGAGCGGATACAGCGTTAATTGGGCGTAGACAACAGGAAGCCTGAAAGAAGGATAATGGTGGCAGATGACATCTAGGAGAAGTGTAATTTAATTATGTATGTAATGATCTCAGTGTGTGGATGGGTATAAATTAGCGAACCAGTGCTTTGGGAAGGTGTGTGTTCCGCGGGGTGTGTCCGCGGTGGTGTGTTCCGCGGGGTGTGTTCGCTCGGGACAGCCAGTGGGCTGTACAGTTGTAATAAAGAGCATGTTTGATTTTAAAAGTTCTGGTAAGCGTTGTATTGAAAATGATTTTTCCACGACATAATTGGCGAGCATGCCAGGAGCTGATAGTGGACTGGGACTGTTCTTGGCTGATGATGGTTCTTTGACAATCTAAACAAACAGAGTGGCCGCCCAACTAGACGGTAAGCAAGTTCTTAAATAGTTGAAATGTTTTGTGTAAGATTGCTCCAGAGAACTACTGTCTCAGCGAGAGGAGCGCCAGTAAGTCTCTCTTTCAAATTTCCTAAGAATGAAACCATTAATACAAAAGACTTTTTAAATTCAATTGAAATTTGCATGTAGTGTAATTTGGGGAATGGTATTAAATGTAAATGTATGCGCGTGTGTAGAGACTGAGTGAATAGTGGTGCTGTGAACTTTGCTTGTGTTAGATGTAGAGTGAGCATGCATGCGCTCGTTCAGATCAGACCGTTCGAATGTAGTGCTAAATGATGCGCTTGTTTGCGCCATCATGGCTGAGATGGTGGCTATAATGTGGACAGCCCATACGGTAAAAACAGATAATGTAGGTAGAAAATCCTGTTGATACACTCTTTCTAATAAAATTAGTAGAAGGAATGCTTGGACAGGTTACTTATGAATAACGGCTCTAGAGATAAAGAGAACTGCATAATAAGTAGTTAGGTAGCGCATGATACCGCCTTTAAAAAAAGGAACATTTTTTAAAAGGTTGGCTTGGATGGGAATATTGCGTCGCGCAGAAGGGTCTGTGTGGTGAATATTTAGTAGTTAATAAATATTTCATGGTTACCGCTTGAAAGAAGGACTGAACGGGTGTAAATATTTAGAAGCAGGGAGAACGTTAGCCGATTGTGCGGCGTTCAACTGCAAAAGTAGCTTATACGGTCAAAGCAATAAATCAGTAGGTTGTAGGAAAACGTTAGCCCGATTGTGCGGCGTTCAACTGGAAAGTAACTTATACGGTCAAAACATAAAATTCAGTAGTTAAATAAATTTCATAAGCTTCCGCTCTGGAAAGGAGGACTGTCAGGTAATATATGTAGGTGAGGAAAAACGTTGGCCTGATTGTGCGGCGGTTCAAATGCAAAAGAAAATCCTGCGAAAAAAAACGCTCTGTCATGCTACCAGGTTTGTAATTCAGTAGGTCACGCCACAAAACTACTCTAAGAATAGAAGAAAAGATAATATGGGGTTGAATAGATATAAGACAACTGATCCGAGTTAGAAGTAGTCCTCGTCATATTGTTAGAAGTCTAGGCTTATGTATGAAGGAAGTGAATTAAGTCAATAAAGAAAGACTGAGTTGTTTTGAGGTAAAAGAAAAGGATTGAATGACGGATGAAGACATAAAGGAGATGATAATGTTGTAAGAAGTGAAGTAGGACCTGTGAAAAAATAGAGAGATTTAGGAAGGGAAGACGAAGTTTGTGTGTTATGTAGGCAGAAGTCAACATGTGAGAGGGTAGCGGCAGCTCTCCTGGACAGAGTAGAGTTGATGTCTGTAGTATGCAGAATAATTGTAGTAATGTAAGAGTCTAGGCTTCGATAAGGAAATTAAGTGATGTGACAAATTAAATTATAATTGGAAAGGAGATTGGTCTTAATCGGAAAAAATAGTAAATAAAAGTTGTAGAGTTAATCAAATGGGAGTCTTAGGGAAAATAAATCAGAATAAATAGTCGCATGGGACAAAATGTGATAAGCTCGAATTGTAGCGTTATGATGTAACATTCTATCCATCAGAAATACAGTGCATGAGGTGTGTTGGTTCTTCCTAGTCCTCGCAGTACGTGCGGGTGAATTTGGCAAGAAGTATTGACAAGATCTAAGAAACAGATAATGGAAATATACTCTCTGTTTGGATATGGTATATCGGGTAGTGTAAGTGACATTAGAACTTAGTGGGTAGTAGGAAATTGCCGCTATACAAGATTTATTCCTGGAAAAACAACACAATGTGGTTGAGTTAGTGAGAACTGAATTTTTTAACTTGTCGTGTATAGTCGTCTGAGCGAAATGATTTTTCATAGAGATTACAGTATCAATGTGTCAAGAAGAATATTGGATCGCCGTTTGACAATCTTAGTAAAATAATTACGATGAATTTTAATTGTTAGAGCATGTCTATACACATTCTCTGGAAGTGTAAAGACCTTTGAATAAAAATCTATGGGATAAAGTAAAACGTATTGGTTTTGCTGATAATAAGGTAACGTGTGGAATATTAAAATAATGTACACTTCTTTCCAGAAAGAATAAGGGAAAAAAGGGTTTTTTAATCTTCTTGGGTCAACAATGTCATTGGAGACGTGCATGTACTGTGTGAAAGCAAGTTTAATAGAGTCAGCCGCTTTAAAAATAAAATAATCTGGATAGAGGTCTAGATAACATTGGAGTGTCTGGATTGAGTTGAGTCCAGTCCCTTTGCGTATTGGCTTATATGATACTAATAGTGGCACCATGTAGCTGGCAATGAATATACAGTTAGTAGGGCCTGTTTAATGGGAAAGGGTTTTTTTTTTTTTTTCCCTCCCAATTCAGGTTTCCAAGAAAAAAAAACCCAAAGAACTGGGCGGCTGGTAGCATAAAGGATGAACATGTTTTTTTTTGTGGACAAAATGTATTTTTAAGTTTGCTTCTCTAAAGAAAGGGGCGGGGTGGATAAACTACATTATAACGGTCCAAAGCCGCTGGAATCTAGCGAATTTCTTGTAGAAGACTC
>NW_019944320.1:5593-16097 GCF_002910315.2 Salvelinus sp. IW2-2015 | reverse complement strand
TAAACCTGCATGTTCCAGGCATAACTTGTCCTGGCATCACATGCTGCCCATATCTTTATTCTATATTTAGACGGTTTGCTTGGCATGAACTGTTTGACTGGGCAGCGTCCCCTAAAAGCTACCAGATGCTCATCCACTGTGATGACTGGACTTGYGTTATAGATGAGTGGAAGGCGCTCCACCCACTTGTGCCAAACCTCTSTGATCGCTGCCAGCTTGACTTGTTAACGGCGYCCTGGTCTTGTATCACGGTTGTCGAAGCAAATCACCCGTGACRACACGTGAAATGTCTGGAGTGACTTAGTGGCACGAAAAACTGCCCCGACCAGACTCTGTATCCCATAAACTGGTGGTAGATTAGTTTCTGGATCTTTACACACCAGCCAAAATCAAGAGACCCACGTATGCTTGGACGTGTCTGGTCCACCTCCATTCCAGTTGTCTTTGTTAACACGTCTCCCCTCCAAGTTCGTCATGTTTATCACTATAGTTTCGATTGAGTCTGTCAGGAACAGTTCGAAAACAGGATTTTATGTCATCAACCCGGGATATGGCGTATCTCGTTGGCCCTGGGGGTCATCCTGATAACAGCAGGACAGCCGACCTCTCCTCTCAGGTGGGGAGGAAGACCAGGACAAATTCCCATTCTTTGACCCGGAATGTAACAACAACCTCAGCAGGACCCTCTTCCTCATCACTGGATTGTTCCACGTCGGTTGTCTCGTGGTCTGGATCATATTCTGTGTTGTTTTCAACTTCTGACACTTCCTCCTCTAATGCATCTTCACTGTCAGTTTCCTGGCCTCTCTCCTCGTCACCAGTGTCATGATCAAAGATATGATCAAGAGCCTCACATACAGTAAATCATTTGATCATTGTGCTGCCACAGAATAAATTGTGAACAAGACCTCAAAAAACCTTTTATATACCAGAGCTGCTATAAATTATTGAAACAATGTTGTGATTGTTTGTGAGAATGCCAACAGGTGTGGTTCCCGTGGGGGAAAGATTATATTGGGGAAAGGTTCCCGTGGGGGTTACCATGGAATCCAAGAAGGGGAGTGAGGTGTGTGTGTGTGTGTGTGTGTGTGTGTGTGTGCTCAAGCATGTGGGGGTCTGGGAGAGGCAGTGTGTTTATCTGATGAATGGGCTTGTGTCTGAACTCAATGTTATACACTAGTCGTAGTCTCACCCATTCATTTCTAATGACCGGTCACTTTTGGGCCCGGGAACACCACAAGTGTACAAAAGTTAAATAAAACACCCAAAATATTATGAAAAACATCAAATTGCATTTTGTGTGTTCAGATGCCATGTGTGGACAAAGTCATGGAACCTTATGACAATCAGATTAAATTAACTATGTTTTTCAGAGGCAAAACTTGTAAATCGGTCGACCAGAACACAACAGGGGGGGGGGGTTAAGTCATGTTTAAAAGGTTAGGGACCACTGGTCCAGACTAATAGGACTCTCTGTTTTCTCAGTGTCACTATAGAACCTTTTATCGTTCTGTTAAAGCACATGAGGGAGTGAAGGACTTCGTTCGAGCTTCGTATTGGTATTGATGTTTTGTTCATCTCCTGTGAACAGACRAGGAATCTAGCTGAGGTGAAACGCCATAGGTTCCAAGGTCCTTTTCTAGGAGTTGGGCGAAGCTAGTGTGCTGCTCTGGGAAAGGGACTGTGCAGTGAGTATTAATGGTCAAGCAGGTTTCCCTTTCTGTAAAGAACACATAGACCTCTCCCAGTGTCTTGCTTGTGCAAAGTTGCAGCGGTCAGTAGAAACTCGATGTTCATAGTGTTTGACGTCGAGATATAGGGAATCCTTTTGTGTGAACCCTCTGTGTGGATCTTGTCCTGATGTTGTGAAATTCTCTCCGTTTTACAGAACATTGGTGCTGTGCGATTAGAATAAGGGTGCTGCTTAGCAGTAAAGATTGTGACAGTAGAAGCAAAGGATTCCAAACGTATGAGAAGAAAGGAGTGGCTGCAGTAGTCGCTGCCAACGTAGTGGATGATTTCAGTATATGATAATGGATGTGAAATAGGATTGCAGAAATCGCTTCTCCGTTCCTTTGCCCTAAAATGCGAATAGTTCGATCTAATTTCAGTTCATGTGACTCAAACAGAGACTGGAGCGTGTGAAATCATCCTTTTCAATAACAAAAAAAAATATTGGTATTTTTCAAGCTGTGGAACAGATGGATGAACAAAAACCAAAAAAGTACATAGAGAAAAATTGAAACTTAAGAATGTGAAGCATAGAAATAAGTGCACATAGATAACTTATCTTCAACCTAAAGTAAGACTTGTTTTCAATGAGAAATGAACAGAATACTATCACAGTCAAATTTCTATGTGAAATTTGAGAGATTCAGAAGTTTCGACAAAAACGGCATATTGCCAACGCAGTATTGCTTATTTTACAATCGATGTAAGTTCTGTCCTTGAGTTCTTATTGTCTATTCATGTTTTCTGATTTCACTGTGTTGTGTTGTATTAATTGTGTTGTGTGGACCCCAAGGAAGAGTTAGATGCTGCCTTCAGCAGGAGATAATGGAGGTTCATTATATGGAAACCCCAGGAAGAGTGAGCTGCTTGCCTGGTTGACAGGAACTAATGGGTTGTATACCATAATCAAACCCCAGGAAAGAGTAGCTGCTGCCTTGGCAGGAACTAATGGAGATCATAATAAAACCCCAGGAGGAGTATGCTGCTGCCTAAATTGAATCAGGTAACATAATGGGGATGCCATACAATAAACCCCATGAGAAGAAGTAGCTGCTGCTTGGCAGGAACTAATGGAGATCAATAAACTCAACCACCAGGAAGAGTAGCCTTGTCTGTGAGCCTAAATGTTTGGCAGGAATCTAAAGGGGATTCCATAATAAACCCCAGGAAGAGTAGCTGCTGCCTTGGCAAGGAACTAATGGGGATCCATAATAAACCGCCAGGAAGAGTTAGCTGCTGCCTTGGCAGGAACTAATGGAGATCATAATAAACCCCAGGAAGAGTAGCTGGAGCTTCAGCAGAGACCATTAATGGAAGGATCCCTCACTAAAACACCCAGGAAAAGTAGCTGCTGCCTTGTGGCACGCGCAAACTAATGGGGAATCACTCAATAAACAAAACAACAATAACAATTCTTTGAAAATGTCAGATGAAATTTATTTTCTTGTGTGGTAAGCAAGGTTGTTTGGGCTTTGTATGTTGATTTTGTTACTAAGTCAGTAAAAGTACTTGGCTGCAAAAATACATCTCTCTTCCTACCTCTTCTCTACCTCTCTCTCCACTCCCTAGCGCCCCCGCTACTGCCTAGTGGTTGGAGCATTGGGCCTGTTACCGAAAGGTTCGATGGGAGTCATCGATCCTCAAACCAACAAGGTGAAACATCTGTCGATGTGCCCTTGAGCAAAGGCACTTTAACCTAATTGGCTTCTCTCGTAAGTTCACGTATGGAATAAGAGCGTTCACCTGTTAAATGTATAACATGTATCCCTCTGTCTCCCACCATCCCTTTATTCTGATTCAGAACAGGTTAACTGTTAAAACACACATCTGCATAAGTCTGTCTGTCTGTGGCATTCTCCAGCACCCACCGGGTGAGCTTGGTACTTGATTTTCCCATATTTTTGTTTTTTTAAGGGATAAACCACAGCAAAATCATTGTACGCCTCCGCTTTTTTCTGTGAACAGGCAAGTAATGTTTATAAATAAGACATTGGCAGTTCTGCTCATCTGTCTGCTGGTTTACAACTAATGTAGCTTCAATAAGCAGACTTTTATTAGGTGGAAGAGATCATTGAATATCTACCTCCAATCGAAAAGTAAATAACCCATCTCCTTAATTTACCAGATTAGCTCTAAACACACATGAAATCTGGTGTGAATCTAAATCCTTGATATTGCTCTCTGCAAAGTAGGATATTTTTCCGTTGTAACTTAAACTGTGAAATTTAAATCTAAAACCTGTACCCAGCTACCCACCACCGTTGGTTACTGCTTGCTTATGTTCCTTTAAAAATTCCCTTTCATTCTGTGGTCTTCTTTCATGTGATATCCTTTTCAGTTTTCTGATTCAAACGACCTGAGGTGCGTGCAACAAAGGAAAATTGTTGCGAATGTAAACATATTCCAATTTTTTTGTGTTAGCTGCGACCATTGCTAACATCACTTATCAGTCTGAGAAAGGTAAAGTAGTGTGCGTGGAAGTAAATTCTGTTTTTGGGTCTAAACTGCCGCTAAAAATATCAGTGGTCATGTAGACGTTCTACTATATTTAGGAGGAAAGTCGAATTTTCAGTTTGACTATGTTGCTAAAAAGCCACAGTAATCAATCAATGTAATTGTCCACCAAGCGGCGAAATACAACATGCCGTGAAATGCTTACTCACAAGCCCTTAACCAAAATGCAATTCAATAAAAAGAGCACAATAAAATAACAATAACGAGGCTTTCTACAGGGAGTACCGTACGAGTCAGAGGTCGCTAGTCAAGGTAATTGAGGGTAATATGTACATGTAGGTAGGGGTAAAAGTGACATTGCATAGATAATACAGCAAGTAGCAAACAGCAATAAAAAACAGGGGGTGGGGTCAATACAATAGTTCCGGGTAGCCATTTGATTAGCTGTTCAGCAGTCTTATGGCTTGGGGGGTAGACAGCGTTCAGAAGCCTTTTCTGGTCATAGACTTGGCACTTCGGCACCGTTGCCCTGTGGTAGCAGAGAGAACGGTCTATGACTAGGGTGGCTGGAGCCTTTTGGCAATTTTTAGGGCCTTCCTCTGACACGCCTGGTAATAGAGGTACTGTATGGCAGGAAGCTTGGCCTCAGTGATGTACTGGGCCGTACGGACTACCCTCTGTTGAGCCATGCGGTCGGAGGCAGAGCAGTTGCCTACCAGTGGGGTGATTTACCCACAGGATCTCTCGATGGTGCAGTGTATATCTTTTCAGTCTCCTGAGGGGGAATATTGTTGTCGTGCCCTCTTCACAAACTGTTTGCTGGTGTTTGTTGGTGATTTGGATACGAAGGAATCTCAACCTACTCCATTACAGCCGCAATGAGAATGGGGGCTGCTCGGTCCCTCCTTTTCCTGTGTCCACGTATACCCTTTGTCTTGATCAAGTTGAGGGGAGGTTGTTGTCCTGGCCCACTCTTCCAGGTCTCTGACCTCCTCCTATAGGCTGTCTCATTCGTTGTCGCTGACAGGCCTACCACCGCTGTGTTGTCGGCAAACTTAATCCTTAAACGAAAAATAGCTGTTTGATATTTCACCGTAACATTTTGGAATTCATTGAAAGCGCTCACTGAAATTGTTACTCTGGCAGTCAACAATCAAATTTCTCTGTGAGAGTCGGCAAAGCAACCACCCCCTTTATATCTATCATTAATAATCTCGACCACGTATAATTTGTATAATTGTTCTCTATGTGAATATGCTTTGTGCAGACAATTTCATTCTCACGTCAAATATTCATAAGTACTTGATGGATATGATGTTTGTTTACGAGTTGTGCCCTGAAAGCGCTATTCATTCTGCTAAACAGTGGAGGTATTGCTTTCGTAAATTAAATGTAGAACTTCCTTATGGAGCATATACAGTACACAGTACAGTAAGTTCTCTACCATCCAAAGGTATTGGAAAATGGTCTATAAATGCATGGAATTGTATAGGTTTTCGAAAAAGTTAAGTATTGTAATACAGTATATACAGTATAATTTAGATATCATCAGAAGAGCATCTGGGATTCACAACAGCAGAGGAAGTTGAACATCATTAATCATTGGACAATTCCCAGATTTCCTTCTGACATTTATCTGCTCTCGATTTACAGAGCTTGATCAGTGCAACTCAATTCAATTTGCGGGTTCCTGCTAATAGTGCTAATGTAATCTCCTCATGAACGCATATTCACAGTGGTTTCTTCATGTAGCTACCCAAGCACTTAAGTACCCGCCGAGAAAGGTTACAAAGAGGTTACAAAGCATCAATAGTTCCGTTTTCAGTGTGAAACGTCTGTATCAATGTGTCTGTCACCTGATGCGCTCACATTTCACACAACACATTTCTCACTCTTCTGAGCTACGTGATTAATTAAATTAACAAAGTGGAGAATCACAACTTTATCAGACCGGGTTCAAATGGTATTTATATTTTTCTTTAAAATTATGTTGATTGAGCTACAGGAGTGGCCAAATGGCAGAGTTTTGAACTTGCCATGGTAAAGTATAGCTTTCGACATTATCTCTGAATAATCCACACCACATCAACAACTGAGCTGAGGCTTCAGCAAACATTCCCTGAAACTCAGGGCAGAAATAGTTGTGGGGGCAGACATTCCCTGAAACTCAAGGATGCAGATTTAGTTGTGGGGAGACAAAACATTCCTGAAACTCAAAGAGGGCAATTAGTTGTGGGGAGACAAACATTCCTGAAACTCAAGAGGAGCAGATTAGTTTGGGAGACAAACATTCCCTGAAACTCAAGAGGAGCAGATTAAGTTGTGGGGAGGACAAACAATTCCCTGAAACTCAAGAAGGAGCAGATTATTGTGGGGAGACAAAATTCCCTGAAACTCAGAGGAGCAGAATTATGTGTGGGGAGACAAACATTCGCTGAAACTCAAGAGGAGGCAGATTAGTTGTGGGGAGACAAACATTCCTGCAACTCAAGAGGACAGATAGTTGTGGGGAGACAAACATTCCCTGAATCAAGAGGAGCAGATTAGTTGTGGGGAGACAACTTCTGAAACTCAAGAGTGAAGCAGATTAGTTGTGGGGAGACAAACATTCCTAAACTCAAGAGGGAGCAGATTAGTTGTGGGGAGACAAACATTCCCTGAAACTCAAGAGGAAGCCAGATAGTTGTGGGGAGACAAACATTCCTGAAACCATCAAGGGAGCAGATTAGTTGTGGGGAGACAAACAATTCACTGAAACTCAAGAGGAACAGATTGTTTGTGTGGAACACACAGTCTCTGAACAGTAAAAGAGCAGAACATAATGCGAAGCTCATGTGGGGTGACAAGACTGCAAGGGAATAGTGTGACCCTCCAACTCTTCTCAATGGAGGAGTCTCATCAAACAGTGTTATTGGAAACAACCGTCTGAGAGGCACCAAAGCAGTCCGTTTACTCTGTACCAGCAGTGCACACAGTGCAGACGATAAAAGATGGAGCAGTAATAATCAGCAGGAGACGTGGGAGAGGTAGGCAGTCCAAGCCAATTAAGTCAGGCTATGTTCAGGAGACAGTCGGCGTTCAGACGAAAATGCAGAAACCTCAGCGTTTCTCCCCTGAATATGAGAATGGGTGGCGGCGTGACACTGATCCCTCGCCGTGACAGGAAGAGAGGATGTAAGTCGGCGGTGAGCTATCGCACCAGGAGTGATCTGTGGGTACCACCTGTTCAATCAGTGGAGCTGAAAAGACTGAGAACCAGGTTACACAAGCCAAGTGACAGCATTGCTGGTATTAGTTTGTGGTTTATATAATTAATAATTGCTCACGGTAATGGAACAAAAAAAATTGACTAAGCCTCCGGGGTGGCCAGGGGGGTTAAGGGTTTATTTGAGCTGCTGAATTGTTGATCATTCCATTCAAAGCATGCTTTAAATGACATTCCGAAGGCATGCCACAAATGGCACGCTAAACAACATATTACTGGCATCACTCAGGGTTGAGATGTGAAGTGTCCATGATGTTGGAAAGGTCTACTATAGACGTCTATAACTAATGTTATGGCCCCAACCACAAAAGAAGGCCTGTTATATAATGCCTGCTATCAGTGTATCACAATGTTCTATACTGCCATTGATTCCTGAAAAGACAGGTTGCAACATACTAAACCCCATTTAGGAGGATCATTTTGAAGCTTTCCCTCTAAACGCCAACAGAGTGTGTTAAGCTTCAATTGGAAATGTGCTGTATTGTCAAATTTGACTGACCAGGGCCTCTCTGTCTTCTTACAAAGGGCAGATAGGAGTGTAAACACAACTCATTATTGCAAGCTTGGTTAGATGTTTTTTAACAGTACCTCTTTGAATCTTTATAGAAGAACCAACGTAATTAACACCTGCACGTTCCTCACTCTCGCCTGGAACACTTTATTGTCAAATGTGGATTAGACCCCATTAACTTAAATCTCAGACAATTCACCACAAGGTCTGTTTGAATTTCATTGTATTTTTTATTCCATAGTATTAGTGAGACAGACAGATATGATTCCATATTAAACTTGAAGTGGTCTTTTTGAGTGTGAATAATATAAAAGTACTATAATAAAAAACCTACATTTTCAACAAAGAGTAGCTGTAAACAGCAGGTATTAAACATTACTTGTGCAGGTAACACCCAAACAACCAAGCCACTGGGCACACACTGTTGAATCAACATTGTTTTCCATGTCATTTCAATGAAATTAGTTGAACAAACGTGGCCATAGAATTGAATTGATGTAGGTGCCCAGTTGGATAAGTGACACTTAAGAAAAATGGGAATCCTCTAAAAAGGAACATGACACTGTTGGGCTGTCAGGGTTGGTCTTTAGTTGCATTACAAGGGAATCAAATCATTGTTTCTACTACTAACCATTGATCTTAACCAGCAGGCCTGATGAAATTTAAGATGTTTCCCATTACAATGGTTCAGTAGACTGAAAAGCCCAGAAAGAAATGTCTTCATGGGAGATTGTGCTTTTTCTCTTGGTTTTCAGTCCAAGAGGCAATGACAGCAGCTGAAAATAGTCACAAGCCCAATTTGGAATATCAATCAGAGTAAATCTAACTCCATGGGAATTTGAGACAAAACTTCTCTTTCACAGCTTGTGATTTTTGATTGTCAAAGCAAATGCCCCGCTGACATGTTCATCACAGGAAAGGAATTCGAAAAAGGGGATGATTTCTCTTTGCAATGAAAGGGGGTAGTAAGACAAGAATTATGAATTGCAATAAAGCTTAGAAGGGCGGTGGAACAGTTCCAGAAATGATTGATTTACTGTAGGTCAGCTAACGGCCAAAGGGGTGGAGAGTACCCTAGGACAGTGGTCGCCAACGCAGTTCGGTGCAATCGACTGGTCATCTTCAAGGCCTTCCTAGGTCGATCCCAAATATTTTCTGTTGAAAAGCCAACACGAACGATAAAGGCTTGCAGTCCTTTTTTAAAAATCGTTTTTGAGCTGTTGCCGGTAGGTTGCAGCTTGATTTCAAAAGTCCTGCGCACCAGGTAGCAAAGTGTTCCATAGAGACAAACTCCCGCCTACCCGGCATGACCGGGAAAATCTGTGACTAATCGGAGTGCACCTACTGCGCTGCCCAATCGATAGCTCAAAATCACTGTGGCGTTACAGGAAGTTTCCATGACCGCTGGCCACAGCCAAGTTTAATAGGCTACTAGCCTACGTCAGATTTAATCACTTTTTACAACCATGACCACAGACAGACTGTCAATCGAATACAGAAAAGAGTTGCTGTTTTTATGAGTAGTTCAATGTTTAAGTTTATATTTCGGCACTGTCATTGTTTTTATTCAACACTATTACAAAACGGCGCTTCTCCGTACTTTCACCTCGGGCTGCAGCTGGCCATGAAATGATAGGCCAGTATCGATAGCCTGCGTTTCTATTTATTATAGCAGCTCGTGGTGTCGATTTTAATATTAAGCAATATTTAAACTTTCTCTGGTCATAGGACAACATGGAATTTGTGATTGAGCCGATGCGGTGGACTCGAGTTCGCCATGAGGTGGAAGACGGTGTCCCCTCTCCTCTGGTCAGTCTCACCCGAGGAAGGAAGGAGAGAGCAAGGACGTGTAGGCAGGTTGGGATTTTTTTTTTTTGAACGGTCATCCAACTCGGAATTTCCATAGTCGGAAACTCGGGCCATCTTTCTAGAGTTCCGACTTTTAGCCTGAAAGAATCACTGATGTCGTGATGTGATCGTTGACCATCGGATGCAGTACTATCAGTCCATTAAAATAAAAAAGCAAATGATTTCAATTCATGCTCCACAGTGCTCACAAGTCCTAAACAACTGATCTATTTGTTATCAAAAGCTCGGAGTTTTGAAAAATATAAATATGGTCTGATGACAATATTTGGGGCAGTGCCAATCATATACCCCAAATGCTGTGATAATTTTTAGGCCTACTGCCCAACTCAATTCCTACAAAACTGTTTATGTGGGTTCATTTAAAAATAAAAAAATCTGAGAAGGAGATCTCAGCTTGCTTTTTGACTGCAAAAGTGATCTTGACACAGAAAAGGTTTGGTGGCCGACCTTCTAGATACGTATAGTCTTTCAATGTTACATTCAGCAAGCATAGGCAAGGAAGTTAAACCGATCTATAACAAAAGAGAACAGACCAATTTCTTAATGTAAATCACTGGTCTTGAATAAATCTACCTCTTCTTGGATGAAAGGGTTGGATCTTTAACAAGGTTTGCAAAGTGGTTACAAGACTGATTTTAGATATTACTATATCTGCCAATTTCAGTTCAGCGGTT
>NW_019944320.1:0-5568 GCF_002910315.2 Salvelinus sp. IW2-2015 | reverse complement strand
GTCATCCCACTCCATCCCCTCTCAATCTTCTCCTCACTTTTCACGCATCTCTCTCCCCTCCCTCCCTTTCAGCCTCCTCTCTCTCTCACCTCCCTCCCCTTGTCACCTTCCCTTTGCCGACCACCCAGTCTCTCTCCCTCCTCCCTTTCACCTCCCTCTCATTCTCGGCCCTCCCTGCCCATTTCACCTCCTCTCTTCTCCCCCTCGCCTCCTTTCACTCCCTCTCTCTCTCCTTGCACCGGTCCTCTCAGTCTCTCATTCTCTCTCATTCCCCTTTCTCCCTTCCCTGCCACTACTCGTTCTCCCTCCCTGGGAGTGGAGTGATAGATGGATGTCTTACACGACAGATTGTGTTTCTTTCCTCTTTTCTCTTTTTCTTTTTAGATGTCACTGGATTAATCCCCGTAGATATTCAGCCAGAGGAAGAACAACCAACGGAACATCTTATATATCACTCAATCCGCTATGCGTTTTGTACGAGAGATCAATAAAAGTGGGAAGCACCACATCGAGATTATGATTCATGAAATACCCACAGGACTAATTAATAACTCAACAACACATTGACAAGACGGTTACACGTTCCGGTAGTGTTCCTGCCATTTATGCTACATTCGACTCAGAGAGAAGGTAGTGGGCGTAGAGGCAGAGAGCGATCAGATCGGCCCGGGGTCGTGTCTAATTGCATGGAGGGGCCTACTGAGTGTGTAAGATGAAGGAGCTAGGTTAGAGGTAAGGTGGTCAGGGAACATGGTAGAAGGGAATGTTAAGATCGCGACCTAGGTAGCCCAGGCTAGGCTGTGATGAAGCAGGTGCTGTTTCTTTTTTGATTGAGGTTAGAAGAGGCAGGTTCACAGGATGTGGTACAGGATTGGATGATGATCACAGAGTGAGGGAGGACAGTGTTTAGAGTGTACACGGCTATGAGAACAGGTACGCGGCAGTTGCTATCTGCATGGAGTAGCGTGGAGAGGTGTGTACTGGTGGTGTAGATTTCTGGGCACGAGCGGTTAGGCTAAGATGCGCGTCAGTGTATACAGCGATAGAGTATCTGTAGAACTAGGGTGGTGTGAGTGTTTGTTGTTGGCTCGATGTGGGAGAGAGGGCATGGTTATCCGTGGATCGGGTCGGAAGAGAACAGTGAGGAAACTAGTGTTAGAGGACAGGTAGAGGACGGTAGAGGAACAGGTAGACGGACAGGTAGCAGAGACTGGTCGTAAGAAAGTAACAGGCTTTGACGGGCAGGTGGAGAGGGACCAGGTCATGGTAGGCACTCAGTTGGATGGCCACCGCCGCCTTTGGGGCCGTAGAGAAAGAACAAGGTAGAGCCAGGTAGACGGGCAGGTAGAGGCAGGTAGAGAAATCATCGCGTACGAGGCATTCAGGTAGAGGACTCGTTAGAGCAGTACTGAGGACAGGTACGAGGACAGGGTATGTGGCACAGAGTGTTAGGCACGGAGCATGGTAGAGCGGAAGGTAGACTGGGGTCTGAGGATAGAACACGGACGAGTGCTAATGGCATTACACGCAGGCGAGCGGATCAAGGGGGCAGAAGGACAAGGGAAGTTTTTGAATGTTCTGTGTTTTATTCAAAGAAAGGCATCTAGTTACCGGTTACGACTGGTAGCTCTCTTTTTCATACACTGTTTGACCGTCTCACACTTAATACTCTCACACACACACACAACACCACAGTCTCTCTGCTGTCATTCATAACATAGTGGAAGGCCAGGATCATGGAGATATTATCTATAATGCCAAATGCTCTGGCCTTGTCCTGAATCCTGCTGCTGCTGTCCATTCAACGACCTATAGATGAATGACGGGATCGAAAAAATGAGATGTAACATCAATTTGGAGGGGCATTTTTAGTTAGGAGAGAGGAGAGAGAGTAGAGAGAGAGAGGCAGACGGGGTCTTCAATGTTCAATCTGTAGCGCTGATAGAGGTGTTGTTATGACGGGTTGGCTTGTTCTAGCAACAAAACTGGTGCGTACAGCAGTTCTGGCCACCCAGGCAAACAAATGGGCGTTGGCTTCGATTTGTTGATAACGTAAAGCTAATATTTAGTCTCTCCGATGTTAATCTGATACAAATATATAACAATTGCATAATGACCACTTGGTTGTTCTCTTCTCAAATACATTGTTACAAGTTGTTTGGTTAAGCTAAGTGAATTTTAGCACATTAGCATAGACATGACATATGTCAAACAACCTCAAAAACAACGACATGGTATCAAGAAGGGAGATGAAATGACCCATGGGCGGTTCTTGTCATTGTTGCTAAGCAGTCTGTCCATCCAGAATCACAAAAGCACCTGACTTCAGCAGTCCTGGCCATGCCAGAATTCAACAACAACACCCTGACTTCAGAGTAGTCTGGCCAATCGCTCAGAATCACAACAACACCCTGACTTCAGCAGTCTGGCATCAGAATCACATACGCTGACTTCAGCAGTCTGGCCATCCGAATCACACGTGACTGCAAGGCAGTCTGGCCCTCCCAGAATCACAACAGAACGCTGACTTCAGCAGTCTGGCCATCTCCAGAATAACAGCACGCTGACTTCACGCAGTCTGGCCATCCAGAATCAACAAACAGCACCCTGACTTCAGCAGTCTGGCCATTCCAGAATCACAACAGCACCTGACTTCAGCATCTGGCCATCCAGAATCAACAACAAACCACTTCAGCAGTCTGGCCCATGCCCAGGATCACAACAACACCCTGAATTTCAGCAGTCTGGCCATCCAGAATCACAACGCGTGACTTCAGCAGTCTGGGCCATCCAGAATACAACGCTGACTGCAGCAGGTCTGTGCACATCCAGGAATCACAACAGAACGCTGACTTATCAGTCTGGCCATTCAGAATCACAACAGCCACGCTGACTCAGCAGTCCTGGCTCATCCAGATCAACAACAGCACCCTGACTTCAGCAGTCTGGCATCCAGAATCAAACAGCACCCTACCTTCAGGGCAGTCTGGCCATCCAGAATCACAACAACACCCTGACTTCAGCAGTCTGGCCATGCCAGAATCACAACAACACCCGACTTCAGCAGTCTGGCCATAGAATCACAAGCTGACTTCAGCAGTCTGGCCATCCAGTAATCACAACGGCTGACTTCAGCAGTCTGGCATCCAGAATCCCAATGCTGACTGGCAGCAGTCTGGCCATGCCAGAATCAACAACAGAACGCTTGACTTCAGCATCTTGGCATCGCAGAATCACAATACAGCACGCTGACTTCAGCAGTCTGGCCATCCAGAATCAAACAGCACACCTGATTCAGCAGTCCTTGGCCATCCAGAATCACAAACAGCACCGACCTGACTTCAGCAGTCTGGCATCCAGAATCACAACAGCACCTGACTTCAGCAGTCTGGCCATCCAGAATCACAACAGCACCCTGACTTCAGCCAGTCCTGGCCATCCAGAACTACATCGTTTTTGGTGACGTTGTCAAGCTAACGCCATCTATGCGTGATTGAACAATAAAGGATGTGTCCCCGCGTCCACGGGATACTGCGTTCACTGGTTAAATGCTGCCGCACGTCGGCTCAATCGGAAATCTACCTTTTAACATGTGATCTGTGCAACAGTCTACAACATATCAAATTGTCATTGATCACATACACATATTTAGCAGATGTTATTCGCGGGTGTAGCAAAATGCTTCAACTGTGCAGTATATCTAACCATTCTCCAACACATAACACACATCTGAAAGTAAAAGAGAACGGAAATTAAAAGAAATATATAAATATTAAGACGAGTCAATGTCCAGAGTGGAAATTGACTACAATGCCAGATATTCTGCGTTATGGATTGACATGAGAGATTGTTTTGAGTGTTTTTTAATAGGGGTGGATGAAGAGGGGGATGAAGGGGTAAGATGAAGGGTACATGAAAGGGGGATGAACGAGGGGGATGAAGAGGGGGGATGAAGGGGTAGATGAAGGGAGGTAGATGAAGAGGGGGGAACGAAGAGAGGGGAACGAAGGAGGGGGACGAAGAGGTAGATCGAAGAGCGTGGATGAAGAGGGGGGAGAGAGGTAGATGAAGAGGGGGATGAGAGGGGGATGAAGGGGTAGATGAAGAGGGGATAAGAGGTAGATGAAGGGTTTAGATGAATTAGGGGGATGAAGGCGGCGATGAAGAGGTATAATGAGAGGGTAGATGGAGAGGGGGATGGAGAAGGGGGAATGAAGAGAGGGTATGAAGAGGTAGATGAAGAGGTGGATTGAAGAGGGGGATGAAGGGTAGATGAAAGGTAGATGAAGAGGTTGGATGAAGAGGGGTGATGAAGAGGTGATGAAGAGGTAGTGAATGAGGTTTAGATGAAGAGGGGATGTAAGTAGGTTAGATGATATGAAAGGTAGATGAATGAGAGGGATGAAGAGGGTTGAAGAGGGTTGATGAAGAGGGGAATGGAAGAAAGTGGACAGGTAGATTCTATGCTGCGCATATTTTCTATGCTTCCCATTTATTAACGTTTAAGTTTTTTTTACTTCTTCGGGTTTTTGTACATCAAGCTTCAAACAGCTGAAAATACACAATTTTTAGTTGTGGAAGAAAATATTTCACAAGGGTTTAGATGGTTACAGGATGATTCTCTTACACTATAGCTTTCTTTATTTTGTCACAGACTGAAAATTCGGCTACTATTAATATTTTATCAACCAGGCAATAGCAGAGTGATTTCTACATCGTGCATCTCTAAAAAAAAATATTTCTCTATTCAGAATTCAACTAACCGAAGATCGACCACAGCCGTTTCCAACGGGAGCAAGTAAATCATAGTGGGCAGAACGAGCAAGGAGGAGGGGCAGAGCCAAGGACTCGAAGGTCGAGTCCTCCTTAACACACGCCCGCTTAACCCGGAAGCCAGACGCACCAATGTGTCAGAGGAAACACCGTTCAACTGACGACTGAGGTCAGCCTGCAGGCGCCCGGCCCTCCACTAGGAGTCACTAGAGAGCGATGAGCCAAGTATAACCCTCCCCTAACCCAGACTACCTTGGGTCAATTGTGCGCCGCCCTATGAGACTCCAGATCACAGCCGGTTATGATACAGCCCAGGATCGAACCCGGATCTTCATCTCGCACCATCTTCTCCCCACTGCCGTCCACTGGGTTTCCTCTCATCACCATATTTGGTAGTGAGTGGAAACGCCAACTAGATGCCTCACATTTTATACATCCTGTGAAATATCTGGCTCGTTGTTCTATCTGTGGCCATATTGTACATGTCTCTACCTACCTACCGTTTTCAAGGATCAATCTGCAGTTCAAACAATATCAAAGCTGTCACTCCACCACTGTTTCAATAAACAGCTGGGGGATGGGAATGGATTAAAGTAACCATTTATAGACAGAGCTATGGATAAAATGACTGACCATCCATGATATGAACATGATAGTTTTAACCGTGTTTTTGAAGCTATACAGTATTTGTTTACAATTGCATTGTTTACAAACAATGGTGTAAAAAATGCTTATATTGTAGGTTCTGATGGGTTCACGACAGATGAACTAAGCTCATGAGGCTTTTATGTGGGG
>NW_019944319.1:67883-77528 GCF_002910315.2 Salvelinus sp. IW2-2015 | reverse complement strand
TACAGCCTTGTTACTTGACATGTTACTAGACAGAGCTGAACCACACAGTAGCTTATACTATCAGCCTTGTTACTTTACATGTTACTAGACAGAGCTGAACCAACACAGTAGCATTATTACTATACAGCCTTGTTACATGACATGTTACTAGACAGAGCTGAACCACACAGGTAGCATTATTACTATACAGCCCTTGTTTACTTGACATGGGTTACTAGACAGAGCTGAAACCACACAGTAGCAGTATTACTATACAGGCCTTGTTACATTGACATGTTACTAGACAGAGCTGAAACCACCACAGTAGCATTATACTATACAGCCTTGTTACTTGACATGTTACTAACAGAGCTGACCACACAGTATGCATTATTACTATTACGCCTTGTTTACTTGACATGTTTACTAGACACGAGCTGAACCACACAGTAGCATTATTACTATACAGCCTTGTTTACATGACATGGTTTACTAGACAGAGCTGAACCCACAGTAGCATTATTACTATACAGCCTTGTACTTGACATGTTACAGACAGAGCTGAACCAACAGTAGCATATTAACTATACAGCCTTTGTTACTTGACATGTTACTAGACAGAGCTGAACCACAACAGTAGCATTATTTACTAACAGCCTTGGTTAACTTGACATGTTCTAGACAGAGCCTGAACCACACAGAGCTTATTACTATACAGCCTTTGTTACTGACCAAATGTTACTAGACAGAGCTAACCACACAGTAGCATTATTACTATACAGCCTGTTACTTGACATGTTAACTAGACAGAAAGCTGAACCACACAGTAGGCATTATTACATACAGCCTATGTTACATGAGCATGTTACTAGACAGAGCTGAACCACACAAGTAGCATTATTACTATATACGCCTTGTTACTGACATGTTACTAGACAGAGGGCTGAACCACACCAGTTGTATTATTACTATACAGCGCTTGTTACATGACATGTTTACTAGACAGAGCTGAACCACCACATAGCATTATTACTATACAGCCTTGTTACTGACATGTTACTAGACAGAGCTGAACCACACGTAGTTATTATTACTATACAAGCCTTGTACTTGACATGTTACTAGACAGAGCTGAACCACACAGTAGTATTTTACTATACAGCCTTGTTACTTGCATGTTACTAGACAGTGGCTGAACCACTAGTGAGCATTATTACTATACACCTTGTTACATGACCATGTTACTGACAGAAGTGAACACACAAGTAGCATATTACTAATACAGCCTCTTGGTTACTTGAACATGTTACTAACAGGAGCTGAACACACGTAGTATTATTTACTATACAGCCTTGTTACATGACATCGTTACTAGACAGAGCTGAACCACACAGTAGCATGATTTACTATACAGCCTTGTACTTGACATGTCTACTATGCAGAGCTTGAACCACACAGTAGTATTATTACTATTTACAGCCTTGTAACTTGACATGTTACTAGACAGAGGCTGAACCACACAGTAGTATTATTACTATACACCTTGTTACTTGACATGTTACTAGACAGAGCTGAACCACACACAGTAGCATTATTACTATTACACCTTTTTACATGACATGTTACTATACAGAGTCTGAACCACACAGTAGTATTATACTATACAGGCCTTGTTACTTGACATGTTATAGACAAGCTGAACCACACAGTAGTGCATTATTACTATTACAGCCTTGTTACATGAATGTTACTAGACAGAGCTGAACCACACCAGGCATTATTACTTACAGGCTTGTTACTTGACATGTTACTAGACAAGCGAACCACACTAGTAGCATTATACTGTACAGGCCTTGTTATAGACATGTTACTAGACAGAGCTGAACCACACAGTAGCATTATTACTATACAGCATATGTTATTGACATGTTACTAGGACAGAGCCTGAACCACACCACAGTAGCATTATTACTATACAGCCTTGACTTGAACATGTTATAGACAAGAGCTAACCACACGTAGCATTATACTATACAGCCTGTTTACTTGGACATGTCACTAGACAGAGGAACCACACAGTAGTATTATTACTATACAGCCTTGTTACTTGACATGGTCACTAGACAGAAGCTGAACCACACAGTTTTGCTGTTTTCCCAGCTTAGCGAATCTTACTGAAAAGGTGTGTAGTCTCTGATCTAGAGGTCTTCACGGAATCCCACCTGTACCCGAATAACCGTATACCCGATCCGGAACCCGAGTGGGTCCAGAATCCAGAATTCTAAATAATGTCACAGGTCTGGGGTAGGATCTCTTCCCCCTCCTACCGCAAACTGAACATTTATTCAGTTTGCGGGGGTGCTGACCTGTTGCACCCTCTACACACCACTGTGATTATTAATTGACCCTGCTTGTCATCTATGAACATTTGACCATCTTGAAGAATGAATCTGGCCTTAACTTCCTTATGGCTGAAGGGGCCAGTATTGAGTAGCTTGGATGAAAGGTGCCCATTGTAAACGGCCAGCTCCTCAGTCTCAGTTGCTAATATATTGCATATTATTATTAGTATGGATAGAAGAAAACACTCTAAAGTTTCTAAAACTGTTTGAAATTAAGTCTGTGAGATAACAGAAACTGGATTTTTTTTCTGGGGGTGCCATATTTTCAACCAAGCTCTACTTCATTCAAATACCCAGAGAGAATATGGATGGGTTTTCACTTCCTACGGCTTCCACTAGATGTCAACAGTCAAAGGAACTAAGTCTGATGACTCTAATGTGAAGGGGGGCGAAGGAGACAGAATTTAGTTATGAGGTGCCATGAGGTGACCACTGCAATTCAACACGCGTGTTCACGTGAGAGGCAGCTCCGTTCCTCTCTCAATGGAAGTCGATTTAATTCTCCGGTTGGAACGTAATTCAAGATGTATGTTAAACAACATTCTAAAGATTGATTCAGTACATCGCTTTGCCATGTTTCTACTGACTGTACGGAACGTTTGGACATTTCGTCACGTTATAGTGGTCGCGGCTTTGAGGACTTGGTTAGGGTATTTTGGTAAACAATTCGAAAGTAAGCTAATTTGACATAAATAACGGACATGGAACGAACAAATCAAAGCATTTGTGTGGACCTGGGATTCCTAGGACTGCATTCTGATGAATTCATCAAAGGTAAGGAAACATTTATCATGTATTTTCTTGGTTTCTGTTGAGTCCAACATGGTGGCTAATTTTGGCTAATCATCTGAGCTCCGTCTTCAGATTATTGCATGGTTTATATTTCCGTAAAGTTCTTTTGAAATCTGACACAGCGGTTGCATTAAGGAGAGGTATATCTATAATTCTATGTGTTTACTTGTATTTATCATTTTATATTTATGTTGAGTATTTCTTTGTGAAACGATGGTGGCTATGCAAAGTCACTTGATGTTTTTTGCAACTAGTGAATCTAATGCCTCAATGTTAACTCAGATTTTTTTATATAAATATTGAACTTATCCAAACAAAACATGCATGTATTGTGTAACATGAAGTCCTAGTGAGTTTCATCTGATGAAAATAATCGAAGGTTAGTGATTAATTTTAATCTCTATTCTGGTTTTGTGAAAGCTATCTTTAGCTGGAAGAAAAATGCTGTGGTTATTGTGGTTTTGTGTTGACCTACATAATCGTTTGTAGTGCTTTCGCTGAAAAGCTATTTTGAAATCGGACACTTTGGTGGGATTAACAACAAGATTACCTTTAAAATGAATATAAGACACATGAATGTCTGAGGGAATTTTTAATTATATATTTTTTTTAATTTGGCGCCCTGGCAATTCGAACTGGCTGTTGTCATATCGATCCCGTTAACGGGACTGCAGCCCATAAGAAAGTTAAAATGGCCATGTGCTTCTTGTAATCACCCCCCCGCCACAGCCAGAGGAGGAATGGCCACCCCTGGTTCCTCTCCAGGTTTCTTCTAGATTCCTGCCTTTCTAGGGAGTTTTCCCTAGCCACTGTGCTTCTACACCTGCATTGCTTGCTCTTTGGGGTTTTAGAATGGGTTCTGTATAAGCACTTTGTGACATCTGCTCATGTAAAAAGGGCTTTATAAATACATTTGATTTCATTTGAACTAAAACGATTGTAACAGGTCTCGGTTATATGTCATTTATGCTGCTCTTGCTTTTCACGAGAGGGGAGTGTGGTGCGTGTAGCTTGTTGTTGGCCAATCAGAAGTCATCAAAGCGGCAATAGGCTACAGCCATAGAGCCTCAGTGTGTGTAAAGGTTAGGGAATATCTAATCAATGGAAGATGGAATTAAAATGACGGAATTATAAGTTAAAGGAGAAGGATAGGCTACAACGACCAACAGGTAGGCTGTTACTTAATTTTCTGAATGGAGTTGTAACTGTGGGATGAGGAAGGTCATGCACTGCAGCTTCAATTAGCCTAGCTAGCTAACATTAGCTAGCTTAACTAGCCTCTCCTGGTTTGATGCAGTCAAGACAGGTACTACGTAATCATATTTGATGATAAACAACCTAGCTATAGCAGCTCATAGTCTACTATAGCGTGAGTCAGCTTGATTGGTTGCTGTCTCTCGTCTCTCCCTCCCTGCTCACTCGCTTACGGTACAGCCCCCTCCCCCACCTGCTAGAGCGGCACCTCGACCTCTATCCCTCACCTCGCTCTTTATCAGCTCCGGTAAATAAAGTAGCTTAAAAAATGGATCTGACCAGCTCTATACGGAACGGGTCTAGTAGTCTTTGGGTCTGTTCGGAATGGGTCTGTATTTAAAACATTTATTTAAGCATATTGGATCCGGGTGGGAAAACCCTAGGTCCATATCGGAACGGGTCAAACCTTTTCTCAGACCTCTACTCTGAGCTAACGTAGCATACCTGCAATGCAAGGCTAAAATAACACAGTAGCAGCTATATAGCATGTATTGCAAGAGAGGCTAATAGTGGGCTCTGACACACAATTCTGGGTTAGCGTATACTAGCCTAGCATATCCAAACGTAGCATAGTAGAGAGGAGACAGTGGGCTCTGACACACAATTCTGGGTTAGCGTGTAGTGGCCTAGCATATCCAAGCATAGCGTGGTAGAGGGAAGGCAGTGGGCTCTGACACACAGTTCTGGGTTAGCGTATCCTAGCCTAGCATTTCAAAGCGTAGCGCAGTAAAGGGGCAGCAGTGACCTCAGACACACCGTTCTGGGTTAGCATATCCTAGCCTAGCGTACACACAGGCCCAGATGGAGGGCCCCAGGCGGCCATTAGATAGTGACAGTGATCAGGACGAGCAACCCTGTGAGAGTCACACGGCCCTGACACACCGCTAGAACAGACATACACACACACGCACAGCAGGGAGTAAGAGCTGGCCCAATGAGCTGTGGCACATTTGCAGCCCCTCCGGGGAAACCCTGCAGAGTGAGGTCATGGCCTGGTCACATGTGTCTCTCTCTGCAGCGCTCGTCTCATATGATCACATTCCAACTATTACACACTCCTCTTTTTCTCTTCCTTCCTTCTCTCTCTTCCACTCAACCTCTCTCACTTTATGTTTCTCTGTCTCTCTCTCTGGTAACTTGAGGGCTCCTCCTCCTCTGTATGCCCTCTCTCCTCCTCACAGCTTGACTGAAGCATCTGCCCAGCAGTACAATGACACACACAGAGACAGAGAGACAGAGACGATAGAGAGACAGAGAGAGAGAGAGAGAGAGAGAGAGAGAGAGAGAGAGAGGGAAGAGAGAGAGAGGGACAGACAGACAGACAGACGACAGACAGACAGACAGACAGACAGACAGACAGGACCAGACAGACAGACAGACAGACAGAGAGAGAGAGGAGGGTTCTGCACAGATTCTGTCAGACCTGGGCCCGGACAGTAAATCTCAGTAAGACCAAAATAATGGTGTTGCAAAAAAGGTTCAGTTCCCAGGACCTCGAATACAAATTCCATCTAGACACCGTTGCCCTAGAGCACACAAAAAACTATACATACCTCGACCTAAACATCAGCTCCACAGGTAACTTCCACAAAGCTGTGAACAATCTGAGAGACAAGGCAAAAAGGGCCTTCAAAAGGAACATTAAATTTGACATACCAACTAGGATCTGGCCAATAATACTTGAATCAGTTATAGAAGCCATTGCCCTTTATGGTTGTGAGGACTGGGGTCCACTCACCAACCAAGAATTCACAAAATGTGACAAACACCAAATCGAGACTCTTCGTACAACGTAAAACACCAAATAATGCATGCAGAGCAGAATTAGGCAGAAACCCGCTAATTATCAAAAATCCATAAAAGAGCCCTTAAATTCTACAACCACCTAAAAGGAAGCGATTCCCAAACCTTCCATAACAAAGCCATCACCTACAGAGAGATGAACCTGGAGAAGAGTCCCCTAAGCATGCTGGTCCTGGGACTCTGTTCACAAACACAAACAGACCCCATAGTGCCCCAGGACAGCAACACAATTAGACTCAACCAAATCATGAGAAAACAAAAAGATAATTACTTGACACATTGGAAAGAATTAACAAAAAAACAGAGCAAACAAGAATGCTATTTGGCCCTAAACAGAGAGTACACAGTGGCAGAATACCTGACCACTGTGACTGACCTAAAATTAAGGAATGCTTTGACTATGTACAGACTCAGTGAGCATAGCTTTGCTATTGAGAAAGCTCAAGAGAAGACAGGCTATGTGCACACTGCCAACAAAATGAGGTGGAAACTGAGCTGCACTTCCTAACTTCCTGCCAAATGTATGACAATATTAGAGACACATATTTCCCTCAGACTACACAGCGTCACAAAGAATTAGAAAACAAACCCAATTTTGATAAACTCCCATATCTACTGGGTGAAATACCAGTGTGTCATCACAGCAGCAAGATTTGTGACCTGTTGCCACAAGAAAAGGGCAACCAGTGAAGAACAAACACCATTGTAAATACAACCCATATTTATGCTTATTTATTTTCCCTTTTGTACTTGAACTATTTGCACATCGTTACAACACTGTACATAGACATAATATGACATTTGAAATGTCTTGTGTGTGGCGTATGTAGTAGTGTGTGTGGTGTATGTAGTAGTGTGTGTGGTGTATGTAGTAGTGTGTGTGGCGTATGTAGTAGTGTGTGTGGTTGTGTGGTGCCGTATGTAGTAGGGTGGCGTACTTAGTTGTTGTTGTGTAGGTAGTTAGTGTGTGTGGCGTATGTAGTAGTGTGTGGTGTGTATGTAGTAGTGATGTGTTGGTGTTGTAGTAGTGTGTGTGGGTATGTAGTTAGTGTGTGTGGCGTATGTAGTAGTGTGTGTGGCGTATGTAGTAGTGTGTGTGTGTGTTAGTGTAGTAGTGTGTGTGTGGTGTATGCAGTAGTGTGTGTGGTGGTATGTAGTAGTGTGTGGTGGTGTATGTAATAGTGTGTGTGTGTGTATGTAGTAGTGGTGTGTGGTAATGTAGTTGTGGGTATTAGAGTGTTGTGTGTGTGTATATGGGTGGTGTATGCTAGCAGGTGGTGTGGTGTATGTAATAGTGTGTGTGTGTATGTAGTAGTGTGGTGGTGTATGTAGTAGTGTGTGTGGTGTATGTAGTATGTGGTTGTGGGTGTAGTAGGTGCGTAGTGAGTGTGTGTGGTGTATGTAGTAGTGTGTTGTGGTGTATAGTAGGGTGTTATGTAGTGTGTGTGTGTGTATGTAGTTTGTGTGTGTGGCGTGTGTGGTGTATGTGTAGTGGTGTGTGGTGTGTAGTAGTGTGTGTGGTGTATGTAGTAGTGTGGTTCCTGGCGAATGTAGTGTGTGTTGTGGCGTATGTAGTTGTTGTGTGGCGTATGTGTTAGTGTAGTTGTGGAATGTCGAAGTGTGTGTGTGGTGGTGTATGTAGTTTGTGTGTGGTGTATGTAGTAAGTGTGTCTGGCGAATGGTAGGTTGTGTGTGGATGGTAGTGTTAGTGCGTTGTCGTATAGTAGTGGTGTGGCGATGCTAGTAGTGTGTGTGGCTTATGTAGTAGTGTGTGTGGTGTATGTAGTAGTGTGTGTGGTGTATGTAGTTGTGTGTGTGGTGTATGTAGTAGTGTGTCTGGCGAATGTAGTAGTGTGTGTGGCTATGTAGTAGTTGGTGTGGCGTATGGTAGTATTGCGTGTGGTGTATGTAGTTGTGTGTGTGTGGTGTATGTAGTAGTGTGTTGGCGAATGTAGTTGTGGTGTGTGCGTATGTAGTATGTGTGTGGCTTATGTAGTAGTGTGTGTGGCGATGTTAGTGTGTGTGTGTATGTAGTAGTGTGTGTGGTGTATGTAGTAGTGGGTGTGGTGTATGTAGTTAGTGTGGAGGTAGTATGTAGTGTGTGATGTGTAGTGTGTTGCGAATGTGTTGTGTGTGTGGCGTATGTAGTTAGTGTGTGTGGTATGTATGTAGTAGTGTGTGTGGTGTAGTGTGGGTGGTGTGTGTAGTAGTGTGTGTGGTGTATGTAGTAGTGTGTGTGGCGTATGTAGTAGTGTGCCTGGCGAATGTATAGTAGTGTGTGTGGTGTATGTAGTAGAGTGTGTGGCGTATGTAGTTGTGTGTGTGGCGTATGTAGTAGTGTGTGTGGTGTATGTAGTAGTGTGTGTGTGGTGTATGTAACACACAG
Organism: Salvelinus sp. IW2-2015; assembly: GCF_002910315.2. Classification (NCBI taxonomy): domain Eukaryota; kingdom Metazoa; phylum Chordata; class Actinopteri; order Salmoniformes; family Salmonidae; genus Salvelinus; species Salvelinus sp. IW2-2015. Next base: position 68,912 of record NW_019944319.1, on the reverse strand, counting down.
CAGCAGTAGCTTTAAACCTCAGCCAGTTTCAGTTCTCTATCCTCTCCAATCTATCCACCTGACCGCCACCCACAGAGACAGCCTGAGGAGAGTGTGATAGGTCAGGATGTCTGGACGTTGTGTGTGATATGTCTGGATTATCAAACACTCCTTATCATTCAAGGATTGCGACCTAGTTTAGTTACCCTAGCAACAGACATCACACTACAATGGTTTGATGTGTTAGGTATGGTGGATGGTCTGGATATGACCCGGGTAGAAAGAATTAAGCACAAAACATGTTTATAAATCGAATCAATAACTAATGAGAAAAATTTGTAATTCCTTTTGAAAATGTGAATGAGGAAAGCTTTGAGGGGAAATGGATGAATAGGTGTAGACTACACAGCAGGCCTCTGTGGCTAGATAATAATAGAGAGGAGAGAGAGAGAGAGAGGAGAGAGAGAGAGAGAGAGAGAGAGAGCAGGTGATGAGAAATTACATGTCAGGTGAGGTGAAAAACATCGTAAGTGTTAGAGAACAAGAAAAAGAGGTTGCTGGAGTGAGAACATACACGAGATATATATAACTATTATATATATTATAGAGAGAGAGATTATATATATATAGAAAGAGAGAGAGAGAGACAGATATATATTATATATAGAGAGAGAGACAGATATATATATATATATTATTATATATATATATATATATATATATATATATATATATATATATATATATATATATATAGAGAAGAGAGAGACAGGCAGTATTATATATAGAGAGATATATATATATATATTAGATAGAGAGAGAGACAGATATATATATATATAGAGAGAGAGAGACAGATATTATATATATATAGAGAGAGAGAGACAGATATATATATATATATATATATATAATATATATATATTATATAGAGAGAGAGAGAGAGAGAGACAGAGAGAGGCAGATATATATATATATATAGAGAGAGAGAGAAAGAGAGAGAACAGATATATTTATATATATAAAAGAGAGAGAGACAGATCTCTCTCT
>NW_019944319.1:62957-66840 GCF_002910315.2 Salvelinus sp. IW2-2015 | reverse complement strand
GTTGTGTGTGTGTGTGGTGTGTGTGTGTGTGTGTGTGGTGTGTGTGTGTGTGTGTGTGTGTGTGTGTGTGTGTGTGTGTGTGTGTGTGTGTGTGTGTGTGTGTGTGTGTGTGTGTGTGTGTGTGTGTGCTGTATGTACAGTGGGGGAGGCAGGACACACTGAATAATTGAGTGAAAGCTGGAGGAGAAGCAGGTGAGGAGAAGGAGGAGGAGGGGTTGGTGTTCCCTCATCTGATTGTCCTCTTCATTCTCCTCCTCTACAAGCCAACATCATAACCTCTGTATACCTCCACCGACACAGACCCCATCCCTCTCCTCCTTCACTGGATACCATCCACACACCACCAGCTCCAGCCTGTTCTGTTATTCACTCCCTCTCCTCCATCTCTCTTTCTCTCCCTCTTTCCACACATCCCTCCCTCCCCTCTCTGTTCTTCAAACGGACTGCCTCCCAAGCAGAGATCTCTCAGGGAAGCCATCCATTTTTCATAAACACATTTACAACAGTTACAGACAGTTAAGGAGAAAGGGAATTGCCCTTAATGCTTAACAGCCTGAGATGGTGTGGTGTGTGTGTGTGTGTGTGTGTGTGTGTGTGTGTGTGTGTGTGTGTGTGTGTGTGTGTGTGTGTGTGTGTGTGTGTGTGTGTGTGTGTGTGCTTATCTTAGATTTCCAGCACCTCCTAAAGTCTAAACTACCCTCTCTCCCTCGTTCTAGTAAATACACTCCCTCCAGTCTTTTGCCTGTCACTCCCCCTTCCTCACTCCTCTTGTGGTGGCAGTGCTAGTTGACAGGAAGTCAGTCCATCACTGAGCAGATGGGACAGAAATGATATGCAGGCCATCTGAGTGGCCCTAAACTAGTGTCATGCTGCCATATGCAGATCCAGCCTTCATCTATTCACTGACGTGTCGCCACTCATGCTCACACTGAGGCTGAGAGGAGAGAAGGGAGTGTCCTGGTTTCAAACACAGCCCTGGGCATTATGGATGTATCTCGATAGTCTGAACATGCTTCCTTTCCCCTTTCTCCTGTCCTCTCCTTCTTCTGCACTGATCAAATCACAAAGGATAGGTGAAAGAAGAATGGACTAGACACCAGTCCAGTTCTTTCAGATCAGTCAGACATTAAAAGAAAGGGGGTGAGGAGATGAAGCCAGTCCCCTACTGGTACTGTTAGGACATACAGTAAGAACAACATGCTAGTCCTCTGCCCTCTAATGGTGGATAAGAGACTGCAGGCCAAGCTGTGGCTCCACGCTCTGCTCCTACACTTCAGAGAGACAGAGAGAAAGTGTGAGCGAGGGAGATAAAGAGTGCTTTGTGTCTGTCCCTGCTTGTGTGTGTGTACAGCGCATTCAGAAAGGATTCAGACTTTTTACACATTTTTTACGTTACAGCCTTATTCTAAAATGAATTAAATAAAAATGTTTCCTGATCAATCTACACATAATACCCCATAATGACAAAGCGAAAACAGGTTTTAAGAAATGTTTGCACATTTATTAACAGAAATACCTTCTTTACATAAGTATTCAGATCCTTTGTTATGAGACTCTAAATTGAGATCAGGTGTATCCTGTTTCCATTGATCATCCTTGAGATGTTTCTACAACTTGATTGGAGTCCACCTGTGGTAAATTCAATTGATTGGACATGATTTGGAAAGGCACACACCTGTCTATATAAGGTCCCACACTTTACAGTGCATGTCAGAGCAAAAAAACAAGCCATGAGGTTGAAGGAATTGTCTGTAGAGCTCCGAGACAGGATTGAAAATAGTTGTGCAGCAACGCTCCCCATCCAACCTGACAGAGCTTGAGAGGATCTGCAGAGAAGAATGGGAGAAACTCTCCAAATACAGGTGTGCCAAACTTGTAGTGTCATACTCAAGAAGACTCAAGGCTGTAATCGCTGCCAAAGGTGTTTCAACAAAGTACCCAGTAAAGTGTCTGAATACTTATGTTGACGTGATATTTCAGTTTTTTATTTTTAATACATTAGCAAAAATATCTAAAAAAATGTTTTATTTTTGTCATTATGGGGTATTGTGTGTAGATTGATGAGGGAAAAATGATTTAATCAATTTTAGAATAAGGCTGTAATATAACAAAATGTGGAAAAAGTCAAGGGGTCTGAATACTTTCCAAATGCACTGTATGTGTGTGTGGTGTATGTGAGTGTGATTGAGTGTATGTCTGTGTGGGCAAACGTGTGTGTGTGTGATTAATGTGTAGCTTCTCTCTCCATCGCTGCCCCACTACCAGTCCCTCTCTCCCAGACTGCCTCCACGCATGACCGCCCAAGCTGACCCTAACTGAGAGAGAGGTACACACAGACACATACACGGGCACATACGCACGTACACACATAATCACACATGCCCAAAAGCACATATGCACGCACGTACATGCACGCACATACGCACGCACACACAAAGCTCCACACAGCCCCAGGTTAAGTTCTCTCTGTCCCAGCACCGTATCCTTCCACCTCTAATCCCATCAAAGAAACATAACAATATACTTGTTCACCTGCTGCTTTTATCCAAGGGGACTTAACACAAACATTCAGGGAAAGTGACCATGCGAGAATTGAACCCACAACCTTGATCTTGTTTTGATCTCCAGCCACTTTGCTGTCTCCAAAGATATTTATAGACAAGCCCCTCATACACACAAACACTGACACACACACACACACACACACACACCACACACACACACACACACACACACACCACACACACACACACACACACACACACACACCACACACACACACACACACAACACACCACCACCACTCACTCACTACTCACTCACTCACTCACTCACTCACTCACACATAAAACCTCCATGGTGCTTTCCTGTCATGTTGTAGCCTCCTAGCAGTGTGTGTGTCCTACTGCACAGTGTGTTCCTGTGTCTCCTACAGCACAGTGTGTTCCTGTGTCTCCTACTGCACAGTGGTGTTCCTGTCCTACTGCACAGTGTGTTTATGTGTGTCCTCTGGCCCTCTGTCCGTTGTTACTGTTGAGTATATGGAGCATGAGTCAGTCTCCTAAGCCTAAAGGATGTTGTTTGTTTTGTTGTGCTAGTATCATAGCCACTAGCTAGCTAGCTATCACCTGATTTAAAACCCTGTCACGTCCTCTGTGTTTTCATCTGTATACACACACACATACACAGTAACACACATACATACACACACACACACACACCACGGTCATACAGACAGACACACACACACACACACACACCTCCCATCTGATGAGTAGCTCTGTGTACCGAGTTCATGCTGAAGAGGGAGGTGATGGATAATGAGTATTGCAGAGAGTAAAGGACACACACCTCGTGTCAGAGAGGCAGGCATGCTAGTATCTGATTAATTAGGCAGATCTAGACTTAACTTGCGCTGACTCACTGTAGCATTAACTACCTACCTACAGTACCTAGCTAGACCACCTGAGGAAAAGAGATGGGAGGGAGGGATGGGAGGGGATAGAGGGAGGGAATGGAGGGAGGGAGGGATGGGAGGGGAGGATAGAGGGAGGGATGGGAGGAGGATAGAGGGAGGGAGGGATGGGAGGGAGGGGATGGGAGGAGGATAGAGGGATGGGAGGAGGATAGAAGGGATGGGAGAGGAGGATGAGAGGGATGGGAGGAGGATAGAGGGATGGAGTGAAGGGATAGAGGGATGGGGAGGAGGGAGGGATGGGAGGAAGGATAGAGGGATGGGAGGAGGATGAGAGGGATGGGATGAGGATAGAGGGATGGGGGAGGAGGGAGGGATGGGAGGAGGATGAGGAGGAGATGGGAGGAGGATAGAGGGATGAGGGATGAGGAGGGAGGGATGGGAGGAGGATAGAGGATGGGGAAGAGG
>NW_019944319.1:49503-58904 GCF_002910315.2 Salvelinus sp. IW2-2015 | reverse complement strand
AGTGGGTAGAGTGATACAGAGAGAAGAGACTTGATTGAATGTGTTCTGTGTGTGTGTGTGTGTGTGTGTGTGTGTGTGGTGTGTGTGTGTGTGGTTGTGTGTGTCTGTGTGTGTGTGTTGTGTTGTGGTGTGTGTGTGTGTGTGTTGTGTGTGTGTGTTTGGCCGGGGGCTACCCTGTTTCTTGTTGGAGCCCAGAGCATGCTGGGACAGCAGGGCAGTGTGTCTCTGACCCCTCCATCTGGAGCGCTGAACGCACACACACACACACACACCATCTATCCACACCCAGAGTGTGTGTGTGTGTGTGTTGTTGTGTGTTGTGTTGTGTGTGTGTGTGTGTGTGTGTGTGTGTGTGTTGTGTGTGTGTTGTGTGGTGTGTGTGTGTGTGCTCAGAGGTAGAACTCTCAGGCCGTTGCTTGTCCCTGAAACACTCACAAACAAGCTCTCTCTATATATCTCTCTCTATCCAGTATTTTATTCCTCCATATATCTGTGTCTCTTCTTCTAGGTAAACATACTAACAATAGCTCATACACAGTTCACCCTGTAGACATTCTCCTCCAGAAACTATCCTACTGCTCTCTCTCTCTCCATCTCTCTCAGTCTTACTTCCCCTCTCTGGGAAAATAACACACACCACACTCTTAGAAAAAAGGGTTCAAAATGGTTTTTCGGCTGTCCCATGTTGAACCCTCTACATGGAAACCGCGAGGGTTCTACCTGGAACCAAAAAAGTGTTCTCCCATGGGACAGCCGACTAACCCTTTTAGGTTCTAGATAGCACCTTTTTCTTAAGGGTGCACACACCCACCCTTGAAACACACACTCCCTGATGCAGATTAGTCTTTGTACTGTGTTGCGGTGCGTGGCTCAGGCTGTGTGTGTGTGTGACACGGCTGGTGTGTGTGTGAGGCAGGGTTTGTGTGTGTGTGGCTGGGGATGGTTATGGCATATGGAGGAAGGGTTGGCTCGGCGCTGCTATGCACACCAGTGTGAAATGGACTGTTTAATTAATGCTGATGTTGTTCTAATGCAAGGGAGAGGGAGGGAGGGAGCGGAGGGGAGGGGAGGGTAGGAGGGGGAGGAGAGGGGTGGGAGGGAGGGAGGGGGAGGGTAGGGGGAGGGGGAGGGAGGTGGGAGGGAGGGAGGGGAGAGTAGGTGGGAGGGAGGAGGGGGGAGGGAGGGATGGATGGTGGGGGGAAGGAGGAAGGAGGGAAAGGGGAGGAGGTGTAAGAACAGCGTGTCGCTAGCTGTCAGGGCGTATGTGTCTAAGGGCGTGTGTTGGGGGCTGGTGAAGAGGAGAGAGGGAGGTTGGGGCTTTGATAGGGCCAGGGAGGGTACATGAGATTTGGGGCTTTGGATAGGGCAGGGAGGGAACATGAGATTGGGGGCCTTTGGATAGGCCAGGGAGGGAACATGAGATTGGGGCTTTGGATAGGGCCAGGGAGGGAACATGAGATTTGGGCTTGGATAGGCCAGGGAGGGAAACTGAGATTGGGGCTTTGGATAGGGCCAGGAGGGACAATGAGATTTGGGGCTTGGATAGGGCCGAGGGAGGGAACATGAGATTGGGGCTTGAAGGGCACAGTCGGTTTGGACCTGTAGCTGGGGAGACCCACGCACCAGCCCGCCCACCCCAGCGACGGCACTCCTAACGTGGGCAGSATCGGCCCCAKGAYTGGCCTGTTCCTCTGGAGCTGTGGAGCATGACTCACACACACTGTGTCTCTACCTACRCCAGGCAGACTGCACACAGACAGGCCCAAAATAACAGAGGRACTTTTCTGCTCTGTTTTAAAACATGCCTAGGTTTAATCATAGTCTCCGTGTGTGTGTTTCTGTACCTCCCTCAGACTATCTGACGACTGTCCCAGCTAGGTTGAAATAGCAACAGACACACAACACACGCACATGTACACATGCACATACACACACCTGGTTGATAGAGAGACAGGGACAGAGATGAGACAGTGAGGCAAACAGTATGTGTGCAAGAAAGGGAGAGAGAGAGGTGAGAAAATAGATTATGTGCAAGTGGCAGTGAGGGAGAGATGTAGTGAGATAGATGAGGGAGTGTGTGAGAGGGAGAGAAAATATAGAGAAATAAAAATGGAGTGAAAGGGAGAGACGGAGAGGGAGAGGGGAAGAGAGAAGGGGAAGGTGAGAAACAATGGAGGAAGAGAATGAGATTGAGAGGGTGAGTGTGTGAGAGAGAGGGAGAGATTGGGGTTGTGAGCTCTGTCTCTGTTTCTTTCTCAGAGTAATAAATCAGTGGTGTTTGGTCCCTGGTGTGATCTGCAGGGGAGCCAGGCAGCCAGGGAGAGCCAGGGAGGAGGGGACCTCTCTCAAACACACAGCCTGATTAAGAGAGCCTGACCCGGGCTGGATGACTGGAGCCACTGGGGCTCACTGGAGCTGGGGCAGACAGCCAGATATACACACACAAACAGACACACACTTACACACAAGCACTCACACACACCCAAACAGGACCCCTGCCAGCCCTACTCAGAGGACTCTCAGCAGTCTGGCTCCGTTCCCCTGGATCCCAGTTCACCTCACCTCCTCCCCTGCCATCTTGCTGTTCCACTCCCCAGCACTATCCCACGCGACAACATCTCACTCCCTCCGCACACTTAAACAAAACAGCCAGCGCACACATCCACCATACACACACCCACACGTACCACACAATCGACACCCCATCCTTGCTCTGACATCCCCTGCCTATCTCAGTGGAGCACATGGGTTTTTTAATAGAAGCCTGCTCCCAGGCCTCTGGGTGGACCTATATATATACTCTACACATCTATTGAGCTGCTATTTGACACTGTATGCTACTGCCACATCCCGCTTCTTCTCGTGTGCCGGCTGAATGTGCTGTGTGTGTGTGTGTGTGTTGTGTGTGTTGTGTGGTGTGTGTGTGTGTGTTGGTGTGTGTGCTGCGTTGTTTTGTCTCTCTGTCGCCAGGTGTGGGGTGTGTGATGCGTGGCGTGTAACCGTTAACTCGTGACGGTAGGTAGTGTAATGCTGCGACATACGTGCGTGCGTGTGTGTGGTGGTGTGTGATGGTTGCTAGGTGTGTGTGCTGCATAGTTAAGGTGTTGCTGTTAGTGAATGTCTGCCCTTGATGTAATTCCCCGATACTAGCATGCCTGCCTTCTGACAACGAGTGTGTGTCCTTTAGTTAGCTGTCTTGCGTGCCGAATTTAGTCCATTATCCATCACCGCGTAGTGCGCTCCTCGCGTATCTCAGGCATTGAGACGTCGGCGTGCCGGTACATTTCAGAAGCTTGTGTTGAGTCCGTCTATGGCATGATGTGTTGGCAGAGGTGTGTGTGGTGTTGTGTGTGTGTGTGTCGCTTGTCTGTATGAGCCGTGTGCGTGGTGCGTGGTGTGTGTGTTGGTGGGTGTGTGTATGTATGGTGTGTTAACTGTGTATGGTTGTGGGCGGTGTGTAATACAGATTGAAAACAAGAGGACGTTTGGATGCATGTGGGTTTTTGTAGAACTTTCAGGTTGGTGTGGTGATAGATGGGGTGTGGTGTGGTGGAGGGTAGGTTATGGTGTGTCGTTATGCTTGGTCATGACACTTTATGTGGGGCTTGATGATGACACTAGTGGGATATTGATAACAGAACTAGAGTAGTAGAGTGAATCAAATGTTATGTTGTGTGATACACTACAGCACTATGGTGATCGTGGTATGTAATCGTTCGTTATGTTGGTGTTCATGTGAATGTGGTAATAGCCGCACTTGGAGCAGAGATACCCTTACAGGCGCACTTTTAACTCATGCGTGACCCCGATATAACTACCCTCATAAGACCAGCTTCAATAGACCCTACATCGGGACTTGGGTAGTTAGAATGGGACATGGTACAGAGGTGGTGCATGATAGTGGTGTTATGGAACTGATTCTAGTCATCAAGTAACAGTATGAGGTAGATGTGTTCATATCTAACCATGTGTTTCTCATAGTAGAGATGTGTTGAATGCTTGTGTGTGTGTGTGGTGTGTTTTCAGTGACGAGCGACGGCATGGCCGCTCTTGGCATCAGGGATTCCACACCGGCCCACGCGTAGTGCGTCGGTGGACGTCATATCACAGTGTCCTTTCACCCCTTCAACTGAGAGAGAGAGAAACAGGGGAGGGAGGAGGGAGAGAGGAGGGAAGAGTTATGGAAAGAGAGAGGGTGAGTGGGTATCACATGGAACCATATTAACTAGATGTGTAATGGCAAAGGAAGTAGCGTGTACTGTAACAGTAGTGCGTCCAAACTAATCCAGTGTTTACTTGATGTTTGCTGTTATCACTATAAACAATAATGAAGGTCAATGTGGGCAATTGTTAACTCAGACGTTAGATTTACTAGCTTTTTCAGACTGTACACTGTGGATGTAGGACCTATAATAAGGCTTTTATGATATTTATCTTTGTGAATTCAACAAGCACACACTACTCCCACACATCACCAGGCGCAAAGCACAAACTGCACGGCGAGCACACACACTCACTAACTGTAGATGGGTGAGTGTGTGTCGTGAATCAGACTTGGACTGTAATAGTGGATTGAAAGTGGAAATAGCTTCGTAGCTGGTGTTCAACACTGTAGCAATCACCACAAATGACCCATCATAGAACGTTAACATGGGATGCTTAAGGGGATCTGGCACGTGTGGTTACCGATCTAATCCAGACTGTTCTCATAGGTGCTGATGTTACCTCTATCAGACTGTCTCTCATGGTGTGTGTTGACCTCCTATCAGAACGTTTCTCTCATGGTGTGTGTTACCTTACAGACTGTTCTCTCATGGTGTGGTGTTACCTCTATCAGACTGTTCTCTCATGGTGTGTGTTACCTCTACTCAGACTGTTCTCTCATGTGTGTGTTACCCACGTTCCCCCTATAGACTGTTCTCTCATGGTGTGTGTTACCTCTATCAGACTGTTTCTCTCATGGTGTGTGTTACCTCTATCAGACTGTTCTTCTGGCACTTTGTGTTCTCATGGTGTGTGTTACCTCTATCAGACTGTTCTCTCATCTGGTTGTTGTTCTACTATCAGACTGTTTCTCTCATGGTGTGTTACCTCTATCAGACTGTTCTCTCATGGTGTGGTGTTACCTTCTATCAGACTGTTCTCTCTATGGTGTGTGTTATCCTCTATCAAGACTGTTCTCGTCTCATGGTGTGTGTTACCTCTATCAGACTGTTCTCTCATGGTGTGTGTTACCTCTATCAGACTGTTCCTACCTCATGGTGGTGTTACCTCTATCAGACTGTTCTCTCATGGTGTGTGTTACCTATATCAGACTGTTCTCTCATGGTGTGTGTTACCTCTATCAGACTGTTTCTCTCATGGTGTGTGTTACTCTATCAGACTGTTCTCTCAGGTGTGTGTGTACCTCTATCAGACTGTTCTCTCATGTGTGTGTTACCTAATCAGACTGTTCTCTCATGGTGTGTGTTACCTCTATCAGACTGTTCTTCATGTGTGTGTTACCTCTATCAGACTGTTCTTCATGGTGTGTTTACTTATCAGACTGTTCTCATGGTGTGTGTTACTCTATCAGACTGTTCTCTCATGGTGTTGTGTTACCTCTATCAGACTGTTCTCTCATGGTGTGTGTTACCTCTATCAGACTGTTCTCTCATGGTGTGTGTTACTCTATCAGACTGTTCTCTCATGGTGTGTGTTACCTCTATCAGACTGTTCTCTCATGGTGTGTGTTATACGCTGTTCTATTGTTACCTCTATCAGACTGTTCTCTCATGGTGTGTGTTACCTCTATCAGACTGTTCTCTCATGGTGTGTGTTACCCTCTATCAAGACTGTTCTCTCATGGTGTGTGTTACCTATATCAGACTGTTTCTCCTCATGGTGTGTGTTACCTCTATCAGACTGTTTCTCTCATGGGTGTGTTGTCTACCTCTATCAGACTGTTCTCTCATGGTGTGTGTTACCTCTATCAGACTGTTCTCTCATGGTGTGTGTTACTCTATCAGACTGTTCTCTCATGGTGTGTGTTACTCTATCAGACTGTTCTCTCATGGTGTGTGGTTACTCTATCAGACTGTTCTCTCATGGTGTGTGTTTACCTCTATCAGACTGTTCTCTCATGGTGTGTGTTCCTCTATCAGACTGTTTCTCTCATGGTGTGTGTTACCTTATCAGACTGTTCTTCATGGTGTGATTACTCTATCAGACTGTTCTCTCATGGTGTGTACCTCTATCAGACTGTTCTCTCATGGTGTGTGTTACCTCTATCAGACTGTTCTCTCATGGTGTGTGTTACCTCTATCAGACTGTTCTCCATGGTGTGTTTACCTATATCAGACTGTTCTCTCATGGTGTGTGTTACTCTATCAGACTGTTTCTTCATGGTGGTGTTACTCTATCAGACTGTTCTCTCATGGTGTGTGTTACCTCTATCAGACTGTTCTCTCATGGTGTGTGTTACCTCTATCAGACTGTTCTCTCATGGTGTGTGTTACATCTATCAGACTGTTCTTCTCATGGTGTGTGTTACCTCTATCAGACTGTTCTCTCATGGTGTGTGTTACTCTATCAGACTGTTCTCTCATGGTGTGTGTTACTCTATCAGACTGTTCTCTCTCATGGTGTGTGTTACCTTATCAGACTGTTCTCTCATGGTGTGTGTTACCTCTATCAGACTGTTCTCTCATGGTGTGTGTTACCTCTATCAGAACTGTTCTCTCATGGTGTGTGTTACCTCTATCAGACTGTTCTCTCATGGTGTGTGTTACCTCTATCAGACTGTTCTCTCATGGTGTGTGTTACATCTATCAGACTGTTCTCTCATGGTGTGTGTTACCTCTATCAGACTGTTTCTCATGGTGTGTGTTACCTCTATCAGACTGTTTTCTCATGGTGTGTGTTACATCTTATCAGACTGTTCTCTCATGGTGTGTGTTACCTCTATCAGACTGTTTTCTCAGGGTGTGTGTTACTCTATCAGACTGTTCTCTCATGGTGTGTGTTACCTATACAGACTGTTCTCTCATGGTGTGTGTTACCTCTATCAGACTGTTCTCTCATGGTGTGTGTTACTCTATCACGACTGTTCCTCATGGTGTGTGTTACTCTATCAGACTGTTCTCTCATGGTGTGTGTTACTTATCAGACTGTTCTCTCATGGTGTGTGTTACCTATCAGACTGTTCTCTCATGGTGTGTGTTACCCTCTATCAGACTGTTCTCTCATGGTGTGTGTTACCTCTATCAGACTGTTCTCATGGTGTGTGTTTGAATGTTTCTATTGGCCCTGTCTCAGTTGGAGCATGTTAAGTAGAGCTGCTGTGTGGGCTGAGGCAGACAGACCGGACCCGTGAGGTAGGGGTTACACACCCTGTAACCTAAACCTTTAACCCAGCTCCCTAGCCTAAGCCAAAGCCCCCCCCCCCCAGCTAGACACACAGACACACAGACATACAGACACACAGACAGCACTGGGCTCTGGCTGACTCTCAGCTCTCACTCGCCACCGTGTGTGTGTGTGTTGTGTGTGTGTGTGTGTGTGTGTGTGTGTGTGTGTTGTGGTGTTGTGTGTGTGTGTGTGTGTGTGTGTGTGTGTGTGTGTGTGTGTGTGTGTGTGTGTGTGTGTGTGTGTGTGTGTGTGTGTGTGTGTGTGTGGTTGTGTAAGGTCTGGTGTGGAGACAGACAGATAGCCCCCAGTGTGTGAGAGAGACTTTCCAGTCACAGGGCAGTGTCACTGGGGGGGAGGGGTACCATAGTGTCAGCTGTCTGAACCCTCACTGATAAGTTGAACAATCACAGCATGAGTTATCTGACCCATCATCTACAGCCTCTTTGTAATTGCTTTATAAATGACGTACAACCTCTCTCTCCCTCTCTCTCCTCTCTCCAGGCATGAGCCATGAGCCAAAGTCACCTTCCTTAGGAATGATATCCACGGCAACTCGCACCACGGCGACGGTCAGCCTCACCCCATCGCCCCTTAACGGATCTATCGTAGCCAATGGAGCCCGGCGGCCCAGTCCGCACACTCCGGATTCGCCGCCGCCCTCCGTAAACTGGCCAAACAGGCCGAGGATCCTCGAGGTAAGGACACCACATGTGGACAGACAGAGTTATGATTAAGGAGTTTCTTAATGCCAGGTGTATTGTTATCAAGCCTATACAAGGTGTAGAAACGTTGGGTCATTTAAAGCCATTGTACAACCAGCTGTTGTCAGAAATCCCTTACCCCTATGAACTAACCTCCCTCTTCTTACCCTCCTCTCACTCCTTCCTTCCTCCCTGAGGCGCTAAGCTCATTCAAAACGTCTGTCCTCCTGGACCCTAACCTCTAACCCTGACCCCTGTAGCCTAACCCCTCAGAACCCTCCGATGTCTCAGAGGTTCCTCTGCTGGGCCGTCCGTGTGTGTCGTGTTAGCTGCTAATAGCAGTGGAGTGATATTCACACTAGATGAATTATGCAGCTCCCCTAAGAGAGCAGGACACAGAACAGCCGTTCTAGCTGACCCATTTAAGCTCAGCTCTCTTGTGTGAGTGTGTGTGTGTGTGTGTCATTTTATTGTTGTGTGTTTGTGTATATGTGAATGACATTGCATGTTTGTGTCACCTCCTCTCCCACAGCACACAACACACACACACACCACACACACACACACACACACACACACACACACACACACACACACACACACACACACACACAACACACACACACACACACACACCACACTATGTTGTTCAGTTTATTGGGCCCTGCTATCCACTGGTCTAACCTGACTGTGAAGTAGTCATTGTGTGGTGTGGTGAGCAGTTGACAAGGACTGCTTTTAGAATTGGCGTGGAGGATCATATGATCAGCTGTAACACACTGACCCACTCCCTCTCAGACTCACTACACAGTAGAACATAGGACGTTTCTTACAGTCATTTCTCAATAAACCTGAATCAATAGAATACTTGTCTTTTCTCACCTACCCTTTCGACCTCCTACAGGTTCTATCAGTCAGCTCATTGGTTTGATTGTGACTTGTTGATATTTGTTTCTGGTTTGGTATTAGATATTGCTGTGTGCTACAGACAGTTGGATGTTGTTTGTTCAGTTGTTGGTTGTTGTCTGGACAGGGTCAGACTTAGGTCACAGATGGACAGAGCTGCTATTCTCCCGTGTAAACACACACACACACTCACAACACAGCTTTCTCTCGGGGCTTTTGTGGCTGGCTTGGGCAGCAGCTCATTGAGGCTTTCTGGTAGATGGTGTGTGAAACAGTGGCTCCAACCATGGTGTGTGTGTCTATGAGGTGTAACCTTCCCAGGACAGAGATCTGGCTGCCCACATACACTGGAGCTGATCTTCACTGGCCCCCTAAGACACACACACATACGCTGCTGGGCCCCCA
>NW_019944319.1:41619-49478 GCF_002910315.2 Salvelinus sp. IW2-2015 | reverse complement strand
ACCTTTCTGAACCACCCATCCCGGATCCGGGATAATTGTCATCAGAAAACGCTGACTAGCATAGCCTAGCCTAGCGCCACAGGTATATAATATAATATAATTTCATGAAATCACAAGTGCAATATTGCAAAACACAGCTTAGCCTTTTGTTAATCCATCTGTCGTCTCAGATTTTGAAATTATGCTTTACAGCGAAAGCAATACAAGCGTTTGTGTAAGTTTATCGATCGCTCGACGAAACAATAAGTACACTTAGCATCAGGTAACTTGGTCACGAAAATCAGAAAAGCAATCAAATTAATCGTTTACCTTTGATGATCTTCGGATGTTTTCACTCACGAGACTCCAGTTAGACAACAAATGTTCTTTTGTTCCATAAAGATATTTTTTATATCCAAATACCAAACTAAATACCGTTAGTTTGATGCGTTATGCCCAGGAATCCACCGGAAAGAGCGGTCGCGACAAAACCGAAGAAAATTCCAAATTATATCTATAATGTCACAGAAACATGTCAAACGTTTTTATAATCCATCCTCAGGGTGTTTTTCAAATATCTATTTGATAATATATCAACCGGGACAGTTGGCTATTCACTAGGACCGGGAGTAACAATGGCTGCCTTTCTCTTTTGCGCACAAGTCACTCTGAGAGCCCCACCTATCCACTTACGCAATGTGGTCATTCACGCTCATTCTTCAAAATAAAAGCCTGAAACTATGTCTAAAGGCTGTTGCACTTAGGGAAGCATAGAAAAAGAAGTCTGGTTGATATCCCTTTATATGGGCAATAGGGATGCATAGGAACAGAGAGGTTTCAAGAACAGGGGCACTTCCTGATTGGATTTTCTCAGGTTTTAGCCTGCAATATCAGTTCTGTTTAACTCACAGACAAAAATTACAGTTTGGAACTTCAGAGTGTTTTCTATCCTAATCTGACAATTATATGCATATTTAAATGACCCAACGTTTCTACACCTTGTATAGGCTTGATAACAATACACCTGGCATTAAGAAACTCCTTAATCATAACTCTGTCTGTCCACATGTGTGKTGTCCTTACCTCGAGGATCCTCGGCCTGTTTGGCCAGTTTACGGAGGGCGGCGGCGAATCCGGAGTGTGCGGACTGGGCCGCCGGGCTCCCATTGGCTACGATAGATCCGTTAAGGGGCGATGGGGTGAGGGGGCTGACCGTCGCCGTGGTGCGAGTTGCCGTGGATATCATTCCTAAGGAAGGTGACTTTGGCTCATGGCTCATGCCTGGAGAGAGAGGGAGAGAAAGGGTTTTAATAGACGTAATAGACTGATGTATGTCATTTATAAAGCAATTACAAAGCGGATATAGATGATGGGTCAGTCAGTCTGTCGGTCAGACTAACTCATGCTGTGATTGGTCAACTTATCAGTTGAGGGTTCAGACAGCTGACACTATGGAACCCCTCCCCCCCAGTGACACTGAGCCCTGTGGACTGGAAAGTCTCTCTCACACACTGGGGGCTATCTGTCTGTCTCACACCAGACCTTACATACACACACACACACACACACACATAGTTACACAGACACATATATAAACACAGACACACACGGTAGTGAGTGGAGCTGAGAGTCAGCCAGAGCCCAGTGCCGTCTGTGTGTCTGTTTGTCTGTGTGTCTGTATGTCTAGCTGGGGGAGGGGGGCTTTGGGCTTAGGCTGGGGAGCTGGGGTTAAAGGTTATAGGTTACATGGTGTATGACCCCTACCTCAAGAGGTCCGGTCTGTCTGCCTCAGCCCACACAGCAGCTCTACTTAACATGCTCCAACTGAGACAGGGCCAATAGAAACMTTTCAAACACACACCATGAGAGAACAGTCTGATAGAGGTAACACACACCATGAGAGAACAGTCTGATAGAGGTAACACACACCATGAGAGAACAGTCTGATATATCAGACTTTGTTTCGTCTGTGTGTGTTACTCTATCCAGCCTGTTCTTCATGGTGGTGTGTTACCTCTATCAGACTGTTCTTCATGGTGGTGTTACCTCTAATTAGACTGTTCTCTGTATCTGGGTGTAGTCGTAGGGGTTGGTGATTGGTCATGTGTGGCTAGAGCGGGGTGGTGTGGGTTTGTCGCTGGAGGCGGATGATTCACGTTTTGTGTGCCGCGGAGTGAGTTAGCGGTGGTGGGGTGGGCGGTGAGGGAGGGTTTTGATCGGGGACTACGGGGCTGCGTGTCGTTACCGGAAGAGGTGGGATTTGGAAGCGCGTGGGTGATGTGTTTGGTGTGGATGGGACTTGATAAGATATGTGAAGGATGTGGGGTAGTGAGGTTCAATAGCCCTAGTGTTGTGATTTGATGGTCGTTGTGTTGGCGGTGTGGCACGGGTGGATGAGTACTATGTGATAAGAGAAATAGGTATCAGGGGGGTATATTGTCGGGATGTTCTGCTGGATGTGTATTGTGGAGGGGGTAGGTTAGTAGTGCTGGAGTGGCATGGATTCTGTGGGGGGTAGGGTGATGTAAAGGCTACACGGAGCTGATATGAGATGGTGTTGGTTAATCGAATTAGATGGCAGTAGATAGTTGAAGTGCGTGTTGTTATAGTGTTGTTAGGGATTATTGTGCTGGACAGATTAAGGTTGTGGTGTATTTGAGGCTGTCGGTCTGGTATGTAGTGGGGTGATAATATAGGTTGTGGCTGTAGTGCGGGTTGGATGTACATTCAGAGAGGCGCGATGTGTTTGGTGAGCGGCTTGGGTGGGTTGCGATGATGTCGGTAGTGGATGATGTGCGTGGTTGGGGTGTTGAGGATGTGGGTTTGTAGCTGCTAGCAGTGCTTTGGTAGAGCGACGATCAGGGAATCAGGAGTGTGGTAGATAGTAGCGGACTTTGTTGGTTTTGAGTGTGGGTAGACGGCGGCGGCTGGACTTAGGGTTGTGTGGTGACGGGCATGGAGGTGGAGGTTGAGAGTGTATGCTATTTGGTGACGGCGAGGCGCGTGGGCGTTTGGTGGGCGAGGGTTGAGGTAGAGTTAGGGTGCGAGTAAAGGCGATTGAATGGGTGGATTGTTGTGGTGGGGCGTATATGAAGTGGGGGTTAGGGCTGTCTGGAGTTTTTGGGATTGAAGGAGCGGTAGTTGGTGTGGAGATGTCATTCGGGGGCATATGTTATGTCGAGGTCTGTATTGTGTGGGGGTATGGGCGGTTGGATGTCGGTGCGGTGCGTAGATCATGTGTGGGTGGTTATCTGTCTATAGCACTGGTTCTGCTCATTGGTGGTGTGGTTGTACCTATCAGACTGTGTCGTTCTCTCATGGTGTTTGTGTTTACCTCTATGCAGACTCGTTCTCCATGGTGGTGGTTACACATCTTGTGGATATGACGTGTTTCTTCAATCTATGGTGTTATAGTTGTACCTCTATCTAACTTGTTCTCATGCATGGTGTGTGTGTTATTCATCTCTATAATACTGTTCTCTCGTCTAGTGGTGTGTGTGTTAATACAATTCTAATCAGACTGTTCCTCAATGGATGTTGTTCGGTTTATCGAACATTTTCTTCAGTGATCGATTTACTTTGAAAGACTGTCTGTGTCAGGGTGTGTTGTTACCATGATTCAGTCAGACTGTTTCTCTCATGGTGTTGTGTTACCTCTATCAGACTGTGTCTCTATGGTGTGGTTTACCTATATCAGACGGTTCTTCATGGTGTGTGTTACCTATATCAGACTGTTCTCTCATGGTGTGTGTTAACATCTATCAAGCTGTTCTGCTCACCGGGTGTGTTACCTCTATCAGACTGTTCTCTCATTGGTGTGTGTCCCTATATCAGACTGTTCTCTCATGGGTGTGTTACTCTATAGACTGTTCTCTCATGTGTGTGTTACCTCTATCAAGACTGTTTCTCTCATTGTGTGTGTCTTCCTCTATCAGATGTTCTCTCATGGTGTGTGTTACCTCTAGCAGACTGTTCTCTCATGGTGTGTGTTACCTCTATCAGACTGTTCTCTCATGGTGTGTGTTTATCCTTATCAGACTGTTCTCTCTGGTGTGTGTTACCTTCAGACTGTTTTCTCTCATGGTGTGTGCTTACCTCTATCGAGACTGTTCTTCATGTGTGTGTTACCTCTATAGACTGTTCCTCATGGTGTGTGTTACTCTATCAGACTGTTCTCTATGGTGTGTTTACTTATCAGACTGTTCTCTCATGTGTGTTGTTACCTCTATCAGACTGTTCTCTCATGGTGGTGTGTTCACTATATCAGACTGTTCTCTCATGGTGTGTGTTACCTCTATCAGACTGTTCTCTCATGGTGTGTGTTACCTCTATCAGACCTGTTCTCTCATGGTGTGTGTTACCTCTATCAAACTGTTCTCTCATGGTGTGTGTTACTCTATCAGACTGTTCTCTCAGGTGTGTGTTTTGACGATCTATCAGACTGTTCTTCTCATGGTGTGTGTTACTCTATCAGACTGTTTCCTCTCATGTGGTGTTGTATCTGTTCTCTCATGGTGTGTGTTACTCTCTATCAGACTGTTCTCATGGTGTGTGTTACCTCTATCAGACGTGTTCTTCATGGTGTGTGTTACTCTATCAGACTGTTTCTCTCATGGTGTGTGTTACCTCTATCAGACTGTTTTCTCATGGTGTGTGTTACCTCTATCAGACTGTTCTCTCATGGTGTGTGTTACCTCTATCAGACTGTTCTCATCATGGTGTGTGTTACTTATGCAGACTGTTCTCTCATGGGTGTGTTTACTCTATCAGACTGTTCTCTCATTGTGTGGTTGTTACTCTATCAGACTGTTCTCTCATGGTGTGTGATGGTGTGGTACTCTATCAGACTGTTCTCTCATGGTGTGTGGTTTACTCTATCAGAACTGTTTTCCTGGTGTTGTTACTCTATCAGACTGTTTCTCATGGTGTGTGTTACCTCTATCAGACTGTTCTCTCATGGTGTGTGTTACTCTATCAGACTGTTCTTTCTCTATGGTGTGTGTTACCTCTTCAGACTGTTCTCTCATGGTGTGTGTTACCTTATCAGACTGTTCTCTCATGGGTGTGTTACCTATCAGCTGTTCTTCATGGTGTGTGTTACATCTTATCGAACTGTTCTCTCATGGTGTGTTGTCCTACTCATCAGACTGTTCTCTCATGGTGTGTGGTTACCTCTATCAGACTGTTCTCTCATGGTGTGTGTACTCATTCAGACTGTTCTCTCATGTGTGGTGTTACCTCTATCAGACTGTTTCTCATGGTGTGTGTTACCTCTATCAGACTGTTCTCTCATGGTGTGTGTTACTCTATCAGACTGTTCTCTCATGGTGTGTGTTAACCTCTATCAGACTGTTTTCTCATGGTGTGTGTTACCTCTATCAGACTGTTCTCTCATGGTGTGTGTTACTATATCAGACTGTTCTCTATGGTGTGTGTTAACCTCTATCAGACTGTTCCTCTCATGGTGTGTGTTACCTCTATCAGACTGTTCTCTATGGTGTGTGTTACCATCTATCAGACTGTTCTCTCATGGTGTGTGTTACATCTATCAGACTGTTCTCTTCATGGTGTGTGTTACTCTATCAGACTGTTCTCTCATGGTGGTGTGTTACCTCTATCAGACTGTTCTCTGCATGTGTGTGTTACCTCTATCAGACTGTTCTCTTCATGGTGTGTGTTTGAAATGTTTCTATTGGCCCTGTCTCAGTTGGAGCATGTTAAGTAGAGCTGTGCTGTGTGGCTGAGGCAGACAGACCGGACCTGTGAGGTAGGGGTTACACACCCTGTACCTATACCTCTTAACCCCAGCTCCCTAGCCTAAGCCAAGAGCCCCCCCCCAGCTAGACACACAGACACACAGACAATAGAGACACACAGACAGCACTGGGCTCTGGCTGACTCTCAGCTCTCACTCGCGCACCGTGTGTGTGTGTGTGTTGTGTGTGTGTGTTGTGTGTGTGTGTGTGTGTGTGTGTGTGTGTGTGTGTGTGTGTGTGTTGTGTGTGTGTGTGTTGTGTGTGTGTGTTGTGTGTGTGTGTGTGTGTGTGTGTGTGTGTTGTGTGTGTTTAAGGTCTGGTGTGAGACAGACAGATAGCCCCAGTGTGTGAAAGAGACTTTCAGTCCACAGGGCTCAGTGTCACTGGGGGGGAGGGGTACCATAGTGTCAGCTGTCTGAACCCTCAACTGATAAGTTGACCAATCACAGCATGAGTTAGTCTGACCCATCATCTTACAGCTCTTTGTATTGCTTTATAAATGACGTACAACCCTCTCTTCTCTCTCTCCTCCTCTCCAGGCATGAGCCATGAGCCAAAGTCACCTTCCTTAGGAATGATATCCACGGCAACTCGCACCACGGCGACGGTCAGCCCCCTCACCCCATCGCCCCTTAACGGATCTTCGTAGCCAATGGGAGCCCGGCGGCCCAGTCCGCACACTCCGGATTCGCCGCCGCCCTCGCTAAACTGCCAAACAGGCGAGGATCCTCGAGGTAAGGCACCACACATGTGGACAGACAGAGTTTATGAATAGGAGTTTCTTAATGCCAGGTGTATTGTTATCAAGCCTATACAAGGTGTAGAAACGTTGGGTCATTTAAAGCCATTGTACAACCAGCTGTTTGTCAGAAATCCTCTTACCCCTATGAACTAACCGTCCCTCTTCTTACCCTCCTCTCACTCCTTCTTCCTCCCTGCAGGCGTAAGCTCATTCAAAAACCGTCTGTCTCCTGACCCTAACCTCTAACCCCTGACCCTGTAGCCTAACCCCTCAGAACCCTCGATGTGTCAGAGGTTCCTCTGCTGGGGCCGTCCGTGTGTGTCGTGTTTAGCTGCTAATGCAGTGGAGTGATATTCACACTAGATTGAATTTGCAGCTCCCCTCAGAGAGCAGGACACAGAACAGCCGTTCTAGCTGACCCATTTAAAGCTCTCAGCTCTCTGTGTGGAGTGTGTGTGTGTGTGTGTCCATTTATTTGTGTGTTTTGTCGTATATGTGAATGACATTGCATGTTTGTGTACTCTCTCACCACTACACACACACACACAACAACACACACACACACACACACACACACACACACACACACACACACACACAACACACAACCACACACACACACACACACCACTGATGTTGTTAGTTATTGGGCCCTGCTATCCCACTGGTCTCACTGACTGTGAACGTAGTCATTGTGTGGTGTGGTGAGCAGTTGACAAGGACTGCTTTTAGAATTGGCCGTGGAGGGATCATATGATCAGCTGTAACACACTGACCACTCTCTTCAGACTCACTACACAGTAGAACATAGGACGTTTCTTACAGTCATTTCTCATAAACCATGAATCAATAGAATACTTGTCTTTTTCCACTACCCTTTCGACCTCCTACAGGTTCCTATCAGTCAGACATAAACTCATGTTTGTTGTGACTTGTTTGATATTTGTTTCTGGTTTGGTATATTAGATATTGCTGTGTGCTACAGACAGTTGGATGTTGTTTGTTCAGTTGTTGGTTGTTGTCTGGACAGGGTCAGACTTAGGTCACAGATGGACAAGGCTGCTATTCTCCCGTGTAAACACACACACACACTCACAACACGCTTTTCTCTCGGGGCTTGTTTGCTGGCTGGCTTTGGGCAGCAGCTCATTGAGGCCTTTCTGGTAGATGGTGTGTGAAACAGTGGCTCTGGTCAACCATGGTGTGTGTTGTCTATGAGGTGTAACCTTCCCAGGACAGAGAATCTGGCTGGCCCACATACACTGGAGCTGATCTTCACTGGCCCCTAAGACCACACACATACGCTGCTGGGCCCCCAGGGAACGGAGCCAGACTGCTGAGAGTCCTCTGAGTAGGGCTGGCAGGGGTCCTAGATTAAAAGG
>NW_019944319.1:37942-41594 GCF_002910315.2 Salvelinus sp. IW2-2015 | reverse complement strand
TGGTGTGCCACTCATTTTCTCTCCGTTACACTTCTGTGTCCCTGTACCACCAGTTCACTTACTCCCCTGCCCATTCTTCTGTTTCCACTCCAGCATTCCCACGGACAACACACACTCCCTCGCACCACATTAAACAACAACAGCCAGGCACACCACACACACACACACACACACACACACACACCACACAACACACACACAACACCACACACACACACCACACACACACACCATCAACACACACACACCCCACACACAACACAGCACCCCTGTCCTCTCTCAGGGACGACCATGGGGTTTTAACTAGACCTGTCAGGCTCTGGGGTGGACCTTATATAACTCTAACAGATCTAGTTAGTGCTATTTGCACACTGTATGCACTGTGATGGTGAGTGTGTACTGTCTGTACGTGGTGTGTATGGTGTGTTGTTGTGTGTGTGTGTGTGTGTGTGTGTGTGTGTGTGTGTGTGTGTGGGTGTGTGTGTGTGTGTGTGTGTGTGTGTGTGTGTGTGTGTGTGTGTGTGTGTGTGTTGTGTGTGCTGCGTCCAGGTATGTGGTGTGATTGGCCATTTGTGTAGAATTGTGATATTGTGATAAGCTGAGTGTGTGTCAATGTGTATGTGGGTGTGTAATCAGATATGGTGTGGGTAGTATGTTGTAGTGTGGGTGTGTGTGTGTAATCTCCAACTGCATCCCTACAGGCTGCTCTTTACTTGAACTACATGACTCTGACTCTGGGGACTTGTAGTTAATGGGGCTGTCGACTTCGTGATTGTGTGTTTGTTTGTGGTAAGATGTGTGTGTTATTTTTCCATGTGTTTGCTCATGGTATGAGGTGTGCATGCTTTGATGTGTGTGTGTGTGTTCAGGGCGACGGGCATGCCGCTCTCTGCGCATTCAGGGATAGTCCACCGGGCCCAGCGACGCTAGTCATCACTCAGTGTCCCCTTTACCCCTATTCACTTGAGAGAGGAAGAAAACAGGAGGGGAGGGAGGAGAGAAGAAACCCCTCGATCCCCTATGTCCCCACAGTGCTCGTAAATCTGCAGGAGAAAGACAGAGAAAAAAACCTCCACTCACAGTCCAACAGGTCACTCAGCGGAGGGAGGAGGAGGGAGGAGGGAGTATCACAGCGGTGGCATGGACACCATATAACATAGGTGATGTGTATGGAAATAGGAGTAGCTGGTGTCTGCTACATAATGCTAAACTATAGAGCTGCGTTCAAAACTATCCAGTGTTTACTGATGGTGCGTCATCACTATAACAATATGAGGCAATGTGAATGTAAACTCAGAGTAGAACATGCTTTTCAGGACTTGTTACACTGGATGTGGACTATATAAGGGCCTTATGATATTTATCTTGTGATTCCAACAACACACACACTCCCCACACACACACACAGCGCGCGCAACACAAATGCACGCGGCACACACACTCACACTACTGTAGATGGGTGAGATGTGTGTGTGAAATCAGACTTGGATGATAATAGTGGATTGAGTGGAAAGAGCTTGTAGCTGGTTTCATCACTGTAGCAATCACCATCAATGACCCTCGATGACGTAACATGGGGGATGCTTAAGGGGATCTGGGACGTGTGTTACATCTATCAGACTGTTCCTTCATGGTTGTGTATACCTCTATCAGGACTTGTTCTCTCATGGTGTGTGTTACCTCTATCAGACTGTTCTCTCATGGTTGTGTGTTACCTTCTATCAGACTGTTCTCTCATGGTGTGTGTTACTCTATCAGACTGTTCTCTCATGGTGTGTGTTACCTCTATCAGACTGTTCTCTCATGCGTGGTGTGTTACCTCTATCAGACTGTTCTTCTCATGGTGTGTGTTTACCTCTATCAGACTGTTCTCTCATGGTGTGT
This sequence comes from Salvelinus sp. IW2-2015, assembly GCF_002910315.2. Classification (NCBI taxonomy): domain Eukaryota; kingdom Metazoa; phylum Chordata; class Actinopteri; order Salmoniformes; family Salmonidae; genus Salvelinus; species Salvelinus sp. IW2-2015. Next base: position 39,710 of record NW_019944319.1, on the reverse strand, counting down.
GTTACCTCTATCAGACTGTTCTCTCATGGTGTGTGTTACTCTATCAGACTTGTTTCTCTCATGGTGTGTGTTACCTCTATCAGACTGTTCTTCATGGTGTGTGTTACCTCTATCAGACTGTTCTCTCATGGTGTGTTTACTCTATCAGACTGTTCTCTCATGGTGTGTGTTACCTCTATCAGACTGTTCTCTCATGGTGTGTTTACCTCTATCAGACTGTTCTCTCATGGTGTGTGTTACTCTATCAGACTGTTTTCTCTCATGGTGTGTGTTACATCTATCAGACTGTTCTCTCATGGGTGTGTTACCTTATCAGACTGTCTTCAGGTGGTGGTTACCTCTATCAGACTGTTCTCTCATGGTGTGTGTTACATCTATCAGACTGTTCTCTCATGGTGTGTGTTATACCTTATCAGACTGTTCTCTCATGTGTGTGTTACCTCTATCAGACTGTTCTTCTCATGTGTGTGTGTTACCTCTATCAGACTGTTCTCTCATGGTGTGTGTTAACTCTATCAGACTGTTCTCTCATGGTGTGTGTTACTCTATCAGACTGTTCTCTCATGGTGTGTGTTACCTCTATCAGACTGTTCTCTCATGTGGTGTGTTACATCTATCAGACTGTTCTCTCATGGTGTGTGTTACTCTATCAGACTGTTCTCTCATGGTGTGTGTTACCTCTATCAGACTGTTCTCTCATGGTGTGTGTTACATCTAAGGTAACACACACCATGAGAGAACAGTCTGATAGAGGTAACACACACCATGAGAGAACAGTCTGATAGAGGTAACACACACCATGAGAGAACAGTCTGATAGAGGTAACACACGTGCCAGATCCCCTTAAGCATCCCCATGTTAACGTCATGATGGTCATTGTGGTGATTGCTACAGTGATGAACACCAGCTACAAGCTATTTCCACTTCAATCCACTATTATCATCAAGTCTGATTCACACACACACTCATACGGACCCATCTACAGTAGTGGGAGTGTGTGTGCTCGCGTGCGTTTGTGCGTCTGTGTGTGTGTGGGAGTGTGTGTGTTGTTGAATCACAGATAAATATCATAAAGCCTTATATAGTCCTACATCCAGTGTACAGTCTGAAAAGCATGTGATCTACTCTGAGTTTACATTGCCACATTGCCTTCATATTGTTTATAGTGATATAGCACCATCAGTAAACTGGATAGTTGACGCACTATGTACAGTACACAGCTACTCCTATTGCCATTACACATCATGTTAATATGGTGTCCATGTGATACCCACTCACCCCTCTCTCTTTCCATAACTCTCCCTCCCTCTCTCCCTCCCTCCCTCCCTGTTTCTCTCTCTCTCAGTGAAGGGGTGAAAGGGGACACTGTGATGACAGCTCCTGGGCCGGTGGAATCCCTGAATGCCAGAGAGCGGCATGCCGTCGCCCTGAACACACACACACACACACAAGCATGCACACATCTTACATGAGCAAACACATGGAATAAACACACACATACTTTACACAAACAAACACACATCACAACTCAAATGTCCCATTAACTACAAGTCCCCAGAGTCAGAGGTCATGGTAGGGTCACAGTAAAGAGCAGCCTGTAGGGATGCAGTGAGATTACACACACACATGCACACACTACAACATTACTACCACACACCATATCTGATTACACACACATACACATTACACACACTCAGTCTTATCAATATCACAATTCTACACCCAAATGTAGCCAAAACACACACCATACCTACCCTCACACAACCAC